>NC_142799.1:6090085-6248499 GCF_049724085.1 Artemia sp. Qi Xiang Cuo
GCCTTAAAGTAAAAATTTGCCACACAAAAATCATTAAATATAGGTAACTTATTATTACCATCACTAAAGGACGGTACTATTATTGGGTTGGGCGTATAAAATTTTCTGGGCCCCTTCCGGGTCCAATTTATTCTTCTGAGGGGCCTGACACGTTTCCCTGAGGATTTATTTCATACGTCGGTGTCTGCAATAGAGATTCAGATATGTCCATGGAATCTCTAGCTAATTGATTTACATTTGTTTGTCGATTTTACCATGTATTATTACGATAGTTTGGATTTCTTGCGCCAGTGCCGGGTGCTGGCGTCGACTGCAAATGCCGTTGGTTTGAAAAATTTACATATCCCGTCGGCAAATTTTCGGGATTTCTACATACCATCCTTGCCTCATATTGGTTTTGAAGAGTATTTGGATTTTCGAATCGATAATTATTTTGTTTATTGGGGGGAGGGTTATACAAATTCTGTTGGTACGCATTGTGAGGTACTGGTGTTTGCAATCTACTCTGCTTATAACCTTGTGCACCATCGGCGGTAAAATTTGTTCCCCCGAACAAATGGTTGCCATAATTATGCGTATTACCGACGGCATTCCTTGGTGCCGTTGTGTCCCTAATCCTAAAGCGGTACTCTCTCGCGATATGCCAAGGTCCATTACAGTTATAGCATCTTACAATTGTGGAACTATTTCCATAATTGATTGGTTTAATGGGCTGAAAACGTACTATTTTCTGCCTATTGGGCTCTTGCGTTCTATTTCTTTGTGGCACTGGGGAGTTATCCCTTGAAAAGAAATTTGTAGAAGCTTGATCGGCCTTGAAGGTCAGGCTTGCGTTTGATTCGCCTAGGCTATTTATTTTTGTTTTAGTATGATTTGCCACAATCGGATCAATTTCGATCATTCGTCCCACCTCCTGAACTGCAAGGTCCAACGTTTGGATGTTTTTGGTTATTACCAACCTTTATAATTTTTGGGGTAGCCCTTTCATAAAGGCTTCTAGTATGATTTTTTCATACAATTCTCCTGAACATTTTCCGAATTTTGCTTCTACTGAAATCTGTATATTGTGAAGATATTCTCTTATATTCTGTGTATGGTCAATACATACCATGCCGTGTTTTAATTTATTAGTTGAACTAGTTTAGATGAATCTATCTTTGAATACTGTTAACAATTTTTCTAGTGTATTTATCGGCAAGCTGTTATCATCTCCTATAGTATTTTCAATTTGGTTTAGGAAGGTTAAGGCCTGCCCTCTTAATCTTAGCAGGAGCATACCGACTACCGTTTCTAGCTCTGTTTTTTTTAATTCTACAAGCTGGGCCAATTGGATATTAAATTCGTCGATATCTGTTTGTCCATCCTATTGTGGAATAAATTTTGTTATCTCTACATTTTTTGCGACCAATTTTTGCGCTATTAATAGTTCGCTTAGTTCGTCTGACATTTTTGCGTTTGGATAACTCAAAATAATTTTTTTTTTACTTAACCTATTTTGGGGGAGGCTATTATCTCCTATGAGATATTTTAATGGGTTTTCCTATAATAACTTAGCGGTTATAGGCCTAATCACTTGTTCTTATAAGTCTGTATCTCTCCAATGATATAAACTTAAATTACAAAGTTTGTAGCGTAACTAGTTCACATGTTTTCCTCCAAGTTTACGACCACACCAAATGTAATATTTAGGGGTTTTAATGTGTATACCGATCGCGCCAACTGCGCCGTTGAGGTTTAAAGCTGTAAACTTGCATCTTATAAATTTTCCGATTGCGCCACTTGTAACGATAATAATTGTGCCTATTGTGCCATCGAGGACTACGCCACAGCAATGGGGAGTAAGGTAAATGGGTGACCACACCACTCTCAATCTTAGAGAGAAAATAAAATATGTAACTACAAAGGTATAACCCCTCTTGCTCGATTTATCTCCAAATCAGATTCCTTAGGGAGCGCTGCCCATGGAGTACAATTGAACTAGTTATCTACTTGCGATGAGATACTGGCATATAATAAGAACAAACACAAATAGAAAAGTAATGGATTTATTGAACTTACATTTCAGGTGTACAACAATGTATGTATATGGGCAAGGCTTCACTTCGGTAGAAACATAATGTCTGTAATCATAATGCCTGGGTTCTGAATAATAGTAGTAATCCGAAAAACACTTTTCTAGCATTATAAAACACTATTCTTGATTCTGCGCGCTAAGAACTATTTCACGATTGGTCCAACTCCTTGGAGGGCCCGATACCTTGTAATTATGTTTGCAGACTAAACTCTTTACGCTAACTGCCCATCCAATAATTTGTTTTCAATATTTTTGATGATTAAACATTCATACTGCTATGGTAACTTAAACTTCCTGTGAACTTTGTATCTAGTGATTTTTTTATTGCCAAGTTTCTTCGCGAAATTCAAAACCGTCTCCCGTGATTAGCATCGATCTTTGGCTGAGACTAAAATGCAGTTTTTCTTTTGCTGATTAAGAATTTAGACTCTTTGAAACGGGATTTAAGCTTAATTAGGGGAAGTTTAATTTATGTCGGAATTATCCTTAGAAGGAAAGAATTTTATTTTTTTATGTATTTTAAATATATTACATATTACTCACGGTACAAAACTATAGAAGGTTAGTGCCCTAAGACAAAATCTCAGTTTTTCAAAGAAATGTGAAGAACTACGTTAAACCAAAAAGACCAATAAAATAAAACCGAATAATCTATAGATCATAACAGTTCCACTGCTTAGTATTGATAAATAAATTGTACCCAAAACGAGCAGCAAATTCAATCGATGACAGAGTCAATTTCAAAACAAACGGAAATTAACATGCGTAACGCTCGAAAGCTCTAGACTTTCCAAAGCTAAAGTAAAAATTTGCAGTTTACTGCATAATAAAATAAAGTAAAAATACGATTAGTCTCTAAAACTATAGAAGGTTAGCGTCCTAAAACAAAATACCTGTTTTTAAAGAAATGTAAACTCCATTAAACCAAAAAAGAGAGCAATAAAATAAACCGAATATTCTATAGATAATAAAACTTCCGCAAATCAGCATTGATAAATAAATTGAGCCCAAAATGAATAGAAAATACTATAGATGACCGAGTCAAACTCAAAACAAGCAGAAACTAACATGATGCGCTAAAGTTCGTAAATAGAAATAGTTATAATGGGGAAACATTTTTTGGCTCCGGGGGATGGGGGTGTGGTGGGACTTTAAAAAAAATGGTGTAGCATTCTAAATGTGATATTTGATAATGTAAGGTAAAAAGTAACAGAATTGGATGTCCATAGCATCCGCTTGTCTAAATCTTGAAAGATGAGGTCAATGTTGACATTCTGCTAACTTTTTTCTTACACATTTTTAACTCTTAAATTGAGCCTCTATATTGAAAATTGGAGGTTTTCCTCAAAAAAAGTTGGAATGGTGGGAAGATGTCTTGAGGATTGGGGAGAGGTGGCCAATGGAGGTTGAGGTCCGTTGTGGTTAGAGTCATTGATGGTTCATACTCGTAATTGTCTCACTAATCCAATATTGTGTACATGTGTATTATAACGACCACAGAGTCTCATCCCAAATCATCCTCTAAAATGTCTCAAATTGTTTCACCCAAAAAAATCCCTAAAATATCGATTAATTTGTTTCGCCCAAATAATCCCCTAAAAGTAATTTCTGAATGTTCCCTTGTTTCGGCATCTTTTTGCGATGTAAGAGAAACCTCAAGTAAATCCATTGACCTAGAAATAGGTGTCTTATCTGGCAATGATGTAAACTTCTGTCTGTATTCATTAGGCATAGAAACATCAAACATGTTGACCAACAAACAGAACAAAACTATGAAACAACATCAAACCATATAACCATTAAACAATATAACCATCAAACCATATAACCATCAACAAACAGAACAGAACTATGAAACAATATAACCAACAAACCATATAACCATCAAACCATATAACCAACAACAAAAAGAACATAACTGTGAAACAACATCAAACCATATAACAATCAGACAATATAACTATCAAACCATACAACAATTAACAAACATAACAGAACTAAGAAACAACATCAAACCATATAACCATCAAACAATATAACCATCAAACAGGTCTAGAAAAAGACACGTCATCTTATACCATTAGACTCGACAATAGATGGCAGCAGTGGTGCACCCTGGAGTCAATGATGGGGTTCTACTGGTGTGAGAGGGGCCTTAGTCGCTATCCAATCACTTTTAACTATTAAAAAGGCACTAGCCCTTTCAGTTTCAAATTGAATGAGCCCTTTTGAAGTTTTACGACAACGTTTTCAATAAAAATTTTATATGGCCCAGGGTATAACTTACAACCCTTGCCCTGAGGGCTGTGGGGGGAGGGGTTGTCATCCTTAAAGACCTAATTTCCAAAACTTTCAACTACGTTGAATAAAATGGCTGTCTAGGAATTTTTATTGGATCTGTTTTGGGAAAAGGTGGGCGTGAGAGGGGGGTTAGTTGCCTTCAAATCACTTTCGACTATTAAAAAGGGTACTATCATTTTGAATTTCAAATCGAATGAGCCCTTTTTCAAGTTTCTACGACAAAAATTTTAATGAAAACCTTATATGCCCCCAGGGCATAAATTATAATCCTTGCCCTGAGGGTTGTGGGGGAGTGTCCTCCTAAGAAAAATATATTTTCTATCTGTAAATCAACTACGCTGAACAAAAGGGCTATCTAAAAATTCTTATTGGATGTGTTTGGGGGAATGAAGGGCGTGGGGGGGGGCTAGTTGCCCTCCAATCACTTTCGACTATTAAAAAGGGAACTATCCCTTTGAATTTCTAATCAAATGAGCTTTTTTTGAAGTTTATACAACAACGCCTCCTTTAAAAGCCTTATATGCCCCCAGGGCACAACTTAAAACCCTTACCCTGAGGGTTGCGGGGGAGTGTCCTCCTCAAAAATATATTTTCTATCTTGAAATCAACTACGCTGAAGAAAATGGCTATTTCTAAATTTTGATTGGATGTTTCTGGGGAAATGATGGGCGTGCGGGGGCTAGTTACCCTCTAATCACTTTCGACTATTAAAAAAGGGCACTAGCCCTTTGAATTTCCGATCGAATGAGCCTTTTTTGAAGTTTTTACGGCAACGCCTTCTATAAAAACCTTTTATGCCCCCAGGGCATAATTTAAAATCCTTGCCCTGAGTGTTGTGGGGGAGTGTCCTCCTCAAAAATATACTTTCTATCTTGAAAACAACTACGATGAACAAAATGGCTATCTCAAAATTTTAATTGGATGTGTTTGGGGGAAGGATGGGCGTGGGGAGGGGGCTAGTTGCCCTCCAATCACTTTAAACTATTAAAAAGGGTACCGGCCCTTCGAACTTCCAATCGAATGAGCCTGTTTAGAAGTTTCTACGAAAATGCCTACTATAAAAACCTTATGTGGCCCCAGCGCATAACTTAAAACCCTTGCCCTGAGGGTTGTGGGGGAGTGTCCTCCTCATAAACATATTTTCTATATGGAAATCAATTACGCTGAACAAAATGGTTATCTCAAAATTTTGATTGGATGCGTTTGGGGGAATGATGGCCGTGGAGGGGGGGCTAGTTGCCCTCCAATAACTTTCGGCTATTAAAATGGCACTAGCCAATCCAATTTCCAATCGACTGAGCCCCTTTTGAAGTTTTTACGACGACCCCTTCCATATGAAGTGCCCTTATCTAAAGGAAAAAAAAACAGAATAGTTTATTGTGCCAACATCGTTCTTACATGCCCTAAGGGCATAACTTAAAACCCTTGCCCTGAGGGTTGTGGGGGAGTCTCCTCCTCAAAAACATATTTTTTATCTTGAAATCAACTACGCTGAACAAAATGGCAATCTCAAATTTTTATTGAATGTTTTTTGGGGAATGATGGGCTTGGGGGTGGTCTAGTTGCCCTCCAATCACTTTTGACTATTAAAATTGCACTAGCCACTCCAATTTCCAATCGAATTAGCCCTTTTCGAAGTTTCTACGACAACTCGTTCGATACGAAGTGCCCGGCTAAAGAAAAAAAACACATTGTGCCCACATCGTTCTTTGCTTAGGCGGCGCTAGCGCGCTGCCTCTGAAAGTAAATGGAATTCTCTGTTTCGACGTTAATCTCTTGCATTTAAATTAAATGGAATTTTACTTTACAATTTATTATTTGATAAATAAGGTCCTACAGGACCTTATATAAATTAACAATGCAATCTCTAGATCGAGATTCGCAATTTTTTGAAAATGGTATAATCGAAGAAATGTTTGCGAAAACTCATGGTATCCTTGTATTGTTTTTGGTCGGTACTCAAGATATGACCATTGTCCGAAGGGGTACTGTATGTTTAGAGTTTACCTCAAAATGGAAAATTTATTATTCAAAATCAAAAGCGAGCACAGGATCTATCAACCAAAAGCTGGGGTTTTCAAGCACTATTATATTTTGTTTTCCAATGTCACGGACAGACTTATAGTGAATTTCTCAACATTTATTGTGAATCCCCGATTGAACGACTTTCTATTTGAAAATACTCTTTCCTACCTATACAATATAAATTTCTGTGCCCTAAGAGTGAAATGCTTGAAAAGTGTATACAAATTTATTTATTAACAAAATGTGTCCTTACAAAAAACACTGTGTCTTGTATATTTATTCTTCTACGTATTGGTTTTCTATCATCAGAAACGATAAGTGGTAGAAATTAGTCAGTATTTAACATGTATTCATCTTGGCATGCAAAGTCGGGGTCATCATTTTCTATAATATATTGTAGATTCATTTTTATTAAATATCTTTGGAAAGTCAATAATACTATTCCAATTCATATTATAAATTTCGCGTGTTTCAATTTGCTTATTTGAAGAAATGTCACACACAATATTCTTATATGAAGAATCACTTTCTGTAACAGCTAAATAAAAGTCTTAGTTTTATAATCATAGTAGCCGGTATCTTCACAACGATGACGTAAGAACCAGACTCTTTTATTATTCCAGCTGAGAAGTAGTCCAGGTTCTTCTTCCGAAAACAATTTAAAACCACGACGATACCTGTCTCTTAAAAATAACCCAAAAACAATAGTTTAAATATTGTAAACGCAAAGACAAACCACGCTTTGCGATCCATTTATCTATTGCAAATACCCATTTTACTGGTTTCCTTTAGATTTTTCTTATGCAGTATATAGCGTCATGTTCCAGATGATACATAAGTACCGATCTTTCTTACTTAACTTCGAAGAAAACCCCAATTCCAAACTCTCTTGGCTAAAATCTAAACTCCGTTTTCGTCGAGTGATCAAACAGTTCGTGGTAACGAACTCTAAGTAAGGAGCGACCCGGCTCAATGGTAACCGAAACTCTAAGAAACAGAATTTTGATACCAATAGATACATCAAAAGAATCAGATTTTAATTCTGATTTTAAATATATAAGTAAGGAGCAACATTAAAACTTAAAACGAACAGAAATTATTCAGTATATGAAAGGGGCTGTCCCCTCCTTAACGTCCCATTCTTCACGCTAAGGTTTGACTCTTTGTCACAACTCTATTTTGTAAAACAATAAAAATTTAGTATAAAGAGCGGGGCGGTGAGGAGGACACAGCTCCTTTCATACACGGAATAAGTTCTGTTCGTTTGAAGTTTTAATGTCGCTTTTTATTTTCAGTTTAAAAAACTTGTTTTTTTTTATTTAATCACCAAAAAAACAGTCTGACAAATTCGATCCCAGTTGAAGACAAAAATTTTCTCATTTAGAAAAGAAAGTATTTTTTCGTCTTCCCAGGTCTAAAACCCTGATTTCATTGACTTTTTACCGAAAAGAATCGCAAACACTCCAGCCAGGCACCTACGCAAAGCAGGGGGCCACTTTCTAAATTTTTCCAATTTTCTTTAAATATTTTGATATTCACCCAAGTAGAAGGCTATCTTATAGTCCCATCCCTCACCCCTGCTGCCACCTACAACTTTTTTTTACATAATTTATTCAAGGATTATCGATTTGTTGTTGTCTGGCCACGTGTAATGACATGAGGGGTGATTTACATACTCGCTCGGGGACTGATTGATTTATGACACTGGGGGGTGATTTGCATAATCACTAGGGGCAATGTATTGATCTAGGATTCGTGGGGGAGGTGATTTTCTGAGCACTTGATTGCGTAATCGAATGGGAAGTGGATTTCCGAGAACTTGATTGCATCATCGATTGGGAATTTTATTGATCCGATAACGGTAAACAGGATCACGTGTCTCCTTCTAAGCCAATCAGCGAGTCGGTTACATCCCCATTCTCAGCCAATCAGAGGGCGGGTTACATATTAGCGGCGGAGGGAATATAAGGAAAGGATTTTTTGCTGAAGTTTTATTAGTCAGTGAATAGAATTCAAAGGAGTGAGAAGAAGAAGAAGAACAGTTTGACTTTACTCATTTGGATATATATTTATGTGTTGATGATAATGAGTGGAATGTTTACACTATTAGAAGTTGATAGTGGAGTTGATAATAATAGTACTAGAGCACCATGCATTGCAGTGGAAATCACGAAAGGTTTACGGCTTTGTCTGGAATGGGATGCAGTATATGCAAGATATTTGATATCCTTGAGCAAATTTAAAATGGAGGATCAATTATGTTTCGCCGCAAAAGTTGATATAGCACATGTGAATAGACTTCAATGTGCTTTAAGTGCATTGGTGAAACATATTGAAGACAATAAACAGTATCGCTAATTGTACATGCCCTGTATTATTGATGCTGTTGTTGTAATTATTCAATAAAATTGTTTCGAAATCGAAAATGTTTTCTTTCTTTTCTGGTTAAGTTATGGGGATAACTAATCAGGGTCAGTCTAGATTCAACAGTCGCAGTGAAAGGATTGAAAAATGAATGAATTTGAGAAAGAGAGAATTAGATCAAATCTAGTGTTTATGGAAAAACATTTGATTTTGGATGATGATTTTCTCGAGTTATCTCTTAAACGCAGGATATTCTCTTGTCAGGGAACTCTTGACAATATAATGAGGAGTGATTCTCCCCCATTGGACTATTGTATGAAACTTTTAAAATGTGATTCAAATGCTTATAGTCAATTTATTGATATATTAATTGGAACAATGCAGAATCATATTGTGGATATACTTTTGAAAATATTGCCAACGGATTCCATGTAGATGGCTCCCCCCATCATTCGACAGAGCTAACTTCACAGAGTTATTCATCTCTCCCCCATGTCCCTCTCATTGAAGTTATGGAGCAAAAACAATCATTTTCGTTTTCGCTTTGAGTGAGTTGACGTCTGAAACCAAGAAATGTTATATATGTGTACTTTGTGCATGTAACCTCCTTGCAGTTGGACTCAATGCAAGACTTGTAAAATTATATAAGAATATAGTGAAAAGTGTAAATTATGTATTCCATGTAAATTATATAGAGGCTATGCAGTACAAATTAAAGGATGTAATTCATGTCTTGAGGAGGTGTGTGACTCTCACCCTAGAGGACACCTGTGCTCCAATTGTCACTATGATAAATGTGATCAGTGGGAGAATACTTACCCCGCTATGATTGGAACGAATCCTAAACGTGATTTCAGTTTATTTCTATGAGATTGGTATCATCGTGGATTTAAATTATTATGGGAAGAGGAATCGGGTCTACGATTCAACTTTTGGAGTAACAAGACAATTTTGTTTCTACGTCATAGTTGTGATGTCACCACCTACTATGACTATAAAAAAAAGTGATTTTTATTTGGCAGTTACCGAATGTGATTCACCATTTAAAAACATTGTATGTGATATTGCTTCAAACAGACAGATTGAAACTCGTGAATTTCATAATATGAATGCAAATAGTATCATTGACTATACAAAGAGATATGACAAGAGTGAAGTTACATTGTACTGTAGAAAATGTGACCCTGACTTTGCAGTCAATCAAGTGAATCCAAACGATATACAGTGAATCCAAATGATTTACCAGTATTAGTGGTTCACGACAGTTGCCTATACATCGAAGATGAAGAAATCTAAAGTTAATATTTAAAGACATTGTTGTATATATATATGCATTTTATTAATAAACAAATTCACAAACATTTTTTAAGCACTTTACTCTTAGGGCATTGAAATCAATACTGTATAGGTCTGAGAGGATATTTTCCACTAGAAAGTCATTCAGACGGGGAATTGTCAACATAAATGTGGAGAAACTGCTTGTAAGTATAGCCACGACATCGGAACACAAAATATAGTAGTGCATGGAAGCCACAGCTTTTAGTCGTTAGATCCTGAACCCTCTTCCGATTTTGAATAATATTTTTCCCACTGCTCTCAATATAGTTGCTGATGTGAGGTGTGTAGAATGTATAGGGTAGACCAAGAGGATCAAAAAATTCAATATTCTTCACTGTTTGATAGATGCACAGCCAATGACCCGTCAGCACAGTCGACGGACTGCTATTAACAATGATTAAGGTATTGTTGACACTTTGATTTTTTCCAAGAAAGTCCGAGGGCAGACAATAGGATTTGTACTGGGACATATAGGGGTCCCTATTAAATACATTGATTATTTGACTCGTGTTCATGGCGCTAAGTCTAGTAGAACACTGCCTTCGGGAGTGATTTCCCAATAGGTTTCATATTGATTTAGTGAGATTAGTGCAACACTCTCAGCAAATGGGTCGGCAAATGTACACTCTAAACGCACAGTCCCCGTACGTACTATACTCATATCCTGTGTGCCCGACCAATCCAGAACAATGACACCATGTGTTTTAGCAAACATGTCTTCGGTTATACCATTTTCAAATAGTTGCGAGTCATGATCTAGGGTTTGCATGGTCAACTCGTACAATGTTCTATAGGATTTATCAAAAGATAGATTGTAGAGTGGGATGCCGTTTACTTTGCACACAAGAGACGAAAGTCCAAAGATCTCGAATTTATGTGGACATTCAGTTCATGTTGCTATTGCACTGGCGCTCTTTACAAATGCCAAAGTCAATTTTCACGGAATGTCACCATTGATTAAGGTTGAATCGGTGAAGGTGCGTGAGCCCATTGCAATATGACGTTGATTGGTGACTTTATGAGGAACAAGTAGTTTAATATTGTTGCCATTGGCTCTCAGTTTTTCCAAGGCCAAAGCAACAGAACTCATGACCTGTTGTTTGCGTACATGAAGTATTGCCGAGGTGAGGGAGAGACTTATATCAGGATTGACAGCAAGATCTTTTCTCAATATAAAATTGGAGGGTGCAAGCGTTAGTTTTATATCCACTTTAACATTGGGCGGCATCCATTGGGGTAGATTAAATATTTCATGATATATTTTGCCAACTAGATGTAATTCACTAGTTGTAGCATTTTTAAGTGCATCTGTACTATCAGTATTAGTAAAATATTCATATCCATTGGAGGTGCCTCTCAATTCCTTGTATGACTTGGGTGTCATCAACATGAATTGCATATAGCTAGTATAATTTGAGAGATTGTTGCTTGTGCTCACCAGCGTGCCATTGATGTAGACACTAATTTGACGAAATAAATTATTTGATATACAATTTTCATAGGATATTCCATCGGCCCGAATTGGCATTGTATTATCGGATTTCCGGACTTTCATTTGCAAATCTATAAATGTTGAAGACATGTCCATAAAGTAGTCTTTATTGGAATAAATTTGAAAGTGGATATTATCGGAGAGGGGTTGTTGTGGATAAAAATGTTCATAGTATCCATGCTTGACACTCACATCAACATTTTCAGCATTGATTAGATTCAATGAGGCGGTGATTGAAGATTGGGAATCCTTATGCGGTAGGTAGGACATTTTAGGAGAAGAAATCTAGTTTCGATCTGATAATTTTCTTCCTGAGACTTCTGGTTACACTACGTGTCGGCTTTTTCCTTCTTTTCTTTTACAAGAGGAGTGTCTTACGTTTCCGTCATGAGTCGAGAATGATGAGGGATGCATTGTTTCTTGACCTTTTTAAACCTTTACCGTTCTGTTTTAGTTTCTCGCCAAGGGTTCGCGCACTGGACCTAAGATTTTCCGTAGCACTTTTTTAAAATCCTTGCCAGAACCCCAATCGTATAGTGTAGAGGATGCAAAATCTGTCGCAGCCGGTAGACTAGCTAGAAAAGATATTTTCTAGCCAGTGGTAGCGAAGAACGAAACAGCTCAGCAAACCAGCTGCGAAGACCATAACCAGACATTGACGAACGACCCTTGTAATTGTCCATTCCATTGCCCTGTTGTCTTAGGTCAAGAGTATTAACATAGCAGTCAATATCAGAACAAATGAATACCACTTTTTTATTAGACATCTTGCTTTTGAACGATGGGTCGAAAATGGCATGTAATCACAGCCAAACCTTTTGAAATTGCTATGGGATCACCCAATTCAGTTCTTAGTGTTAACTGACAGAGTTCCAAATAGGAAGTGTTTACGGGAATATACTGAAAATGCTTTATATTGTAGTGGTGAATATGCTCTTGATTGGTTTTTCGTTCAAGAACTCGTAGGAAGGGAACATTTGAATTACCAACCCGAGATGTTTCCACAAATGAAGCGTAGAGAAATATACAAGTGTCCGTGGGGAAGGCAGGCGGGTAGTCAGCGAAAATGAAATTAGTGTTTCGGGCACTTTTACCATTGATTATATTGAGCTTAAAGCCAAGAACATCCTTTAGATTATCATTGAGAATAACCTTTTCACTGGCAATAGGTGAACTAATGTAGATCTTGCCCTCCTCCTTTGAATAGTTGAAATGAAAAGCCCCCTTTTTACGAGCGGAAATTCTTTTATTAATAGAACGACATAAATCATTCATACAGGTGAGTTCCTCGTAGGGTAATTCAATATATGGATAATCCATCCAATTGATTTTTTGAATTTGTTCTTGATCACCTGTTGGTGGCGGCGGCCAATCATAGGGTCTAATTCTTATTTCATATTTATGATCCTTTCTCAGGATGTCATAGGTATTTTTGAGAATACAGTCGACAAGAGCCACTTCATACTTTCCGTCGAATTTGATGGTGGGGGAGAGTTTCGTCCAAAAATCACTTGTTCTATTCAAGTCATTGTAGAGAGGATCAGAAACATTGGACATGAAAGTCACATAGAAATCATTGGGCATTGTCAATATCTTCAGCACCGACCCAAGAATCAAAATCTGAGCTGTATCCTAGCCAACGAACCAACAACTGTTTCTTGCCATGGTGTGTACAACTCGTTAATATCTTTTCAATTTGATAAATTTCGCTAGTGTTTTTAAGGTTTTACATCTCATATTCATAAAAACCACCAAGAATCTCATCATCTTTGGTGTCTCGCAGTCAATATATCGTGGGTTCGGTGTCCTGGAATTTGAACACTTTAAAAAGTTCAGTGCTCCATAAATAATTCCCGTTTTCAAAAATATTGGTGGTTCTATTAATTCGAACAGTATCACCAACATTGAATTTCTTCTTCACATTTTTTTTTTCTCTTTTTCACCATTGGAGTATTGCTTTATAAAAGCATCAAATGTATTTTCATTGTAGTGAACATCCCGAGGACTTGAGTTGGACAGAGATCGATGGGGTCGATGGTTATATATCTGCATGATTTTATCTAAATCATGAATAAAAGCCGTTGTATTTTTCAGGCTACAATATCTTGAAATTGATAGTCGAATCGTTCTTATTAATCGTTCAGCCAATGCAGAATTTATCGGGCTGTGACTATGATAAAGTGTTGTATTATATTTCAATAGAACCTTTTGCACATGGGGATTAACAAATTCACTACCACGATCTGATTGAATTTTTCTATACGAATCCTGTTCAAGAATACTTTCAATGGCCCGAGCAACTTCAACACCTCTCTTTGATCGCAGTGGAATGGCATAGGCATAGCTACTAAAGACACTTATTGCCACCAGAATATATTTGTAGGGTGCATTGTTGAATAGCGTCTGAAGTTAAAAGATCCGTTTGCCTTATGTGCAGAGGGAAAACGGCTTTAGTTTGTTGATATTGTTTACTGCGAAGCCTATGATTTCGATGCAGTGTGTAACTCGATTCATTTTCTAGGTACTCTTTTGCTTTTTTCAATGTGGTGGTGCCGGAGACAGCTTTAGAAAGCGTGTTGGGGGAACTTAAACTCCCCGCTTCACCAATATTTTCATAGACACTTTTCAGAACTTCATCCATTTTGAATGTAAACACGTAGTGTAATGTTCAATCCCCTTTTGCACACTGGAGGGTGAATAAATTCCTCTTCGCTTTTGACTAGCAGCCAAAGGTGTTGTAAAATCAGTGGCGCCGATAGTATCTTCAAATAATGAATCTTTTTCTTCTTTTTTAAATGATGTTGTTAGTGTTCGAGGAGGACTATATTCTCTTAGTTTCTTTAGAATTTGCTTATTGCCAATAAGACTTTTGGGAAAGTTTGATACACACAGAAAGGTGTATAGATTATCGTCAAATGATAGGAGTCCTTTCCGATTCGTCACCATATCACAAATTAAATCAACTAGATTATAACTTTTTCCCTGAATTATAATTCGTTTCCCTGTGCTCTCGACTTGAACTTGATCACCAGTTTCCAACATGAGATAAGATAATACTCTTTTACTCTGTTCTCGATAGGTCACTGGCAATAGGTTTCCAATTTTTGATACAATTGAATTCAATTCCTTCTCCTTTGATTGCACTGCAGAATCTTGAGGAGATGTTTCCTGTTTAGAGGGATCTGTGGCGGCGGCGGCGACAGGTCTCTCACGATAAGGTTTATGTTTGTCCACACGTCGCAATGCATCTTGAAGTAAAATCAGTTTTTTGTCATCGGCAATATTCTCATCGTTAATGAATTTGCTTAGATTGTTTTCAAAATGTTCGACAGGCGAGAGGACAAGTTCAAATGGTGTCAATTTATAAGGTTTTGCCATTCTCACAAGAGAAAACTGTTTACAAGTCCTGCAATTATTAGTAGTAAAAGTGTGAAAAAGCTACCGCCTGCTTGAAGGAGCCGTGGTGTTTTAAATTTTTTTCCCTTTTTTTTTAAAGACCACGTGCGTAAAGTGGAACGATGTTGCTTTGTCTGTTGTCTAACACCTTCTTGCAGTTGAACATTACCCTCAGTTAAATTTAAACAAAGTTCAGATATTAGATTAATGAAATCATTGTCAATACCATGTTTGAGTATTGCCTTCCTAAGCGGAGGTTTTGAAGTGCTTAAAACGGAAAACAGATGCCGTTGTTCGTGTAGTTTCTTCAGTGTCATAATGGCAACTAATAGCCTTTTCTACTGTTCACCGGAAGATATACTGTAATTTCATTGTTGAAAATGTCGGTGACTACACGTAGATCCTCGGGCGTGCTCTGATTCAGATCCAGCAAAATGTAACCATAGGGCTGGCTAGTCGCGTGTGTTTATGCTTAAAATTTAATTTTAGGAGCGCCAGGATATAGCTGCTTTTTCAGAGTTTTGAGTGCAATAGAAATACGCACGACTTGATAGATAATATAGATGGTACAATTCAAAGCAAGGGTTTGCATACATTTGCTCTTATGAAACAGATTATGTAGAACTAGAGTAACGGAAATGTGTTCATGGTGGGAGCGAACAGTGAACAGTTGTAGCTTTTCCTGTGAGAAGTGTTCAATGGATTCAGCCAAATCATCAATAATCAACCACGAGTTCGATTCAATACTATTGAAAATATCAAGTCCCCGTATGAATTGTATTGGTATGGTTGTGGCAATAGCTTTTATTATATCATAGGACTCCTGCCAAATACTATAGCAATAGTAGATTTTTTTCGGTTTCTCCAAAAACATTTTATCGCAATTTTGAATTATTTTAGCTAAAAGTGTTGTTTTCCCCGACATTGAGGGACCACACAGAAACGATCTGAAGGGTGTTTTAAATTGATACATGCTGCTGCTGCTGTTGACAACAGTCGGACAACAACTAACTGTAAATCATACGTGTCCAATGAATAAGTAGTAATTTTCCCCATAGATCTATCTATTCAAGAACAACAACAACAAAAAAAACAATATTTCATGGCAGCATTTATTTCGGCACTGTATGAAAACAAATATTTGCAGTCAACATGAACTGCACAACGATAAAAATAATAACACTTGTTCAACAAGAACAGTTGACAAAATTTCATGGTGGTCAACATGAAAACTCTATTTGTTCAACATGAACACACAGGGCAATGATTTAGACACTCTATGTACAATAAAAAAAACACTTTTGTCCATCATCAGCACTTATTGTACTTTTAAAAAAAACTTTTCTGTACAACACTTTTCTGTCCATCTTTTAAAGCACTTATTGTCAACTTAAACACTGTACAAAAAAAAAACACTTTTCTATACGACAACAACAACAAAACACAGAAAACACTTGAAAACACATACACTTGGAAACGCTAGCACAGTTGAACACATTACGGTGAATTTAAAGGTGAGTTCCCCCAACCCCCGGGGACTACGGGGCCGACGGCCGGCCGGCCGCGGGCGGGACCCCCCCCCTGGGTGGCCGCGGGCAGGGGCCTCCTCCCCCACCCACGGGAGCCGCGGGGCGAAAAAAAACAGTACACAATAGTTGTCCGGTCACTGCTGCTGCTGCTACAGGTTAGGTTAGGTTAGTTGAGGTTGGGTTAGTGGTTGGGTTAGTGGTGGTTAGATCGAGTTAGATGAGTTAAGGTGGTTAGATTGTCAGGTTAGGTAATTTATGAACAGGTTGGTGGTGGTTAGTTGGTTAGTGGTTGGGTTGGTTGGGACTAGTTCAGGTTAGGTTAATTTATCCAGACCAAGTTGATTGCGATAGTCTATGCATTCAACTCGGTCTGAAATACGGTAGTTGCCGTGGGGTAGGACACTCACACCATTCTCGAGCACATAGACTTTGTCGGATATACACGACATTGCATTCTTTTCCACTCTCACAGAATAATTTCTATACTGTAGAGAGTGAATTGCAAGCACTTGTGCTCTCGGCACTAGGCTACTTTCTACACAGTCTCTGCACACGCTAATGTTGAAATTGCTCTTTACAAAGTGTGTAGGCACCCCTTTACACGCCTTCTTTTCGTCCCCACTATGTGTTTCCACACAATAAACTTTGGGACCTAGGACCACTCATCGGGATATCAGATCACTCCCCATCTCTGATTTTAACTGTAATAATAGTTTTGGGGCTTGAAGTTTCACCAACTAGGGGTAGAGCGATGGATTCCAGTTGGTGTAATCCATCCGCGAGCTGATGTGTTCCCCCTTTTCTAAATCACCCAATAAATCTTCAGTCCCATTTAACTTTAACAGCAGAGAATCTGTATCACCATAGTAAACTTGAACCTCCCCCTCCCGTGGCCATTGCACCTTGCACACATTGTAAAAGAACGACAACATGAGCTTTTTTGAAATTTCCAGTACTGAACTGCCGCCTGCAATATTCTTGTTCAGCACCACATTTCGCTTTCGCCTGTGTAGAAGAACCATGCCAGTCTCTATGCTCGTGAACGATGTAAAATTGGGGTCGGTACTAATTCGTGCACACTCTAGAGGATCAGTCACGACGTCGCAGCGATATATATTCGAACGCTTTCACACATTTTTCCAAAAGCTGAATTTACGATGAGTTTGTAAATTTCCTTTTTAAAATGTGAGTTTGACTTAGAACGTTTACTGACAAAAGTATTGATAAAAGTTTCTAAGTATGGTCGCTGATTGAACTGCATGACCCTGTGTATTTTCGGGATCTGGAAACGGTTGCTCACCATCCAGTGCAAAAGCAAATGGTGAACAACGATATTCTCCTTAGGGTCCAAATCAGCAATCAGTTTCTGTTTGGAGGGAGTCCAGTGCATCCCCATATCCTCAACCAATGATCGATTGTAGAGGCTCAGAGAGTCCCTGCTCACGGGTCGATTGATACAAGGAAAGACAAAATCTTTGACTGAGTCGTGAAGCGCCAGCGGAATGTGACCGTCAATTTCAAAGAACCATCCTTGTGGCCCGTTGTCCTCGACGGTGGTAATGTCGGGGAACTCACAAGGATTCTCAACCCATTGATAGTCCCCCCACGGCCAAGAGTAGTGTGACATTGCCAAGGGACACAATGAGTTCAAATCTAAGAACACTGTCTTTGACTTTGCACCGGTGCTATTTTGTCCGCTCGGATCGGTCGATAAGACCCGGTCCCCAGGAAAAACATACCCCCCCCCCTCCTTGAACGCTCGACAAAAAGGTGTTGATCTACGTCGGTGTTTAGGCCTATTTCCTCCCTGATGATTTTTAAAATTAAATCCTTTACTAAATGGGGTGTGGAAAAATAATAGCCTATATCTAACCCGAACTCTGAAAGGATTTGGTCTTTGTTCTTACAGACTATATCCAACAGAGTTAGAGCGTCACTGGCCAAGTACAGTCTACAATAATCCCACCCATTTTTACAATCCCCCATGGACCACCACTTCTTGGCAAACTCATCCTCCTCGGCTGTGCATTCACTGTTGGTCAGTGAATTGTAAAAAGCTTCAATTGGAGGTAGTTTCACCTCACTTAAGCAAGTTCCAGAACAGTAATAGTCATATGCGTTTATACCTTTGCAGGTCAACAGGTCATACATTTCACCGTCTGGAAAGTGCTGTTTAAGCAAGGAAAAGCTATCAAAATTGTCGCTTTTTTGCACTTGAATCAATTGACTCAATGCCTTGGGGAAAAAACTAAAGGAATCTAAAAACCTGATTCTATTCCAGCATGTATGCCCATTATCCACTGCCTGCCATTTCAGTTCGAGAAGCAACAACTTCTCGGCCGATTTGGATATAATGTTGTAGGTAAATGAACTATTTACCCATGGACAATCTACTCCCCCGCCCTCCCTATGCATACGTGCCAGGGCCGGTAAAATAATTTTTAAGTCATAATTAAAGTTGTGAATAAAAAAAGGGATAAAAAACTGGTGGCTAACATTTAAATTACACGATTGATGCGCAACCCCCCTAAAATTACTACCCTCCAAGGATATTTCCTGCCACAAGTGATTGTAATCTCTGACTTTCCCCCGCCCCCCTCTTTTCCCTTTAGTCCCCTTATCCCCCTCTACAAACTCTCCCTTACATACCCAACATATTTTTTGATTTTTAATCGTGAGACGATCCTCTTCGGACAGCACCATTGGATAATGCGTATTTCTCAAACGAGAAATAGCACCATTAGCCGTGCCAATCAGTTTAGTCAGTGCCTTGACCATGCACTCGGGCCCCTCATCCAATGTCTCAACTATTTCTAACAACTGCATGGTGTTAGAACTGTCTCTTTGTGCGTGGGCATAGGAAACTGCAATAGCCTTATTTTTTTTGACTCGGTTTGGAAACTGAAGGTCGTTCACTTCCACCAGCTTAGCTTCACAATCTAAATATATTTTGTTGCACTGGAGAAGTGTGTTCTGGAAATTTTTGAAACGTAAAATAGCCCTATTCCCAGAAACCGTTTCCACTGTCTGGTAGCCGTGTCGGCTACAATGCCTCATATGATTTCATAGCTTTAGTTCAGTCAAAAATCTAGAGAGGCATGTTGGACAGTAGAAACGTACCCCCCTATTCTGTCCCTCACCAAGAACTCTACTAATGTCGGTAATCGGATTAAAATGGCCAATTGAATTGGCAGGGTCACTAGGGGGTGTGTATAGCAACCAAACCCAGTGTCTAACCAAATCAATTGACGGGCCCCTTACAGGGAAGACCACCCCCTTCTTTTTTAAACGAACCCCATCTTTAAATTCAGTTTCATACTGAACCACAGTAACGCCGATATTTAAGTGGGCATTAGCCCTTTCAAAAATATAACTAGATCAAAGCGTTACTGGGTATTTCCCCTCTAAACACGAAAAATCTACAGTGGGAAAATCGGACCTTTCTTTTCCATGTACATCCCAATTGTCTAAATTCGTCTTAGTAGCGTCACGAGCTAGAGGCTCGTATGCTGATATGAGGAAAGCATATCTGAAACACATTTGACCTGTTTCAAAACAGATCTTCTGGACACCGCGACAACCTACCAGATCTGGATTATATTTTAAAACTGTATCCCAATCATACCCACCAGCCCCCCCTCTTAAAATAAAAACATTATTAATTTTAAAAATATTAACACTTAAAATTTCAACAAAAAGAACTAGAGATCCACTACCGTTTTCGTTAAAGTTCTCAAGATGAGTTATAATTTTATCTACCCGATCCATGAAAACTTCCCCAAAATTTTACAAATTTAAATAAACCAAACGCATCTCGTAATGTACATAATGATAATAAACTTCACTTTTCCCCTAATTAAAATAAAACACTTTTAGAAAAATGGAAACATTAATTTATTCCCTCCCCCACAACTGAATTTGGATCTCCAGAAGTGTACGAATTTTATCTACATAGTTGTGCACAATTTCTACGGGATCAAAAAAAAATTTTCTCTCCATTAGTGTCTTAAAGGGATCACCAAACGTCGCAGTGTAAACAACTATTGCATTTAAAATTCTGCTGATCAATTGAAAATCGGGAAAGAGTGTACCCCCTTCCCCTCGGGTATATTTCCCCCTCCCCCAAGTTGTTCAACAATATCTGGCGAATGTTCCACTTCAGTTGTTTGAAGTGGACTCGTTAGGGTATTGTAGGCTGGAGGAGGATGAGAAGGGTTCCCAGTTAATTCGTTTGTAAAATCCTCCACAATTTGCAGTGTGTTCTGGCTCAAGTCCCCCAGCTCAACTGTGCTATTATCTACATTAAAAAGAAAATCATCTAAAAAATCATCAATATTATCAGGTATTTCATTGTCATGTAAAATGCTATCGTCCCATGTTAAATTGTTGGGGGACTCCACGTGTGCCTCCTCTCCTTCACCAGCTGATGAGGACGATGATGAATATTGGACCAATGGTCGTCCAACCTATAAATGAAAAATAGCTTATTTTCAAAGTGTTCAAATCATCCATACTGTTTTTTAAATTTGGATTATTATTTAAAGTCAGCTTTTAGTAGTAGCATTTGGTTAATTCAACTGAAAGTTCCAAAATATCAAACTTAATATAAGATATTTACAATCTAAAGCATCGCTTTACATAGAAGGCGGCAATTTGATTTTGTTCAATAAAGAGATAGTCAAATATTCAAACTACTAAAACTAAATAATTATGTGTTTTTTTTTGTTTTTTTTTTCAGTACTTTTCGGCCCCACCACGCATACCTGTGGCACGTTTCAGACCCGCAGCGCTTCTAACAGCGCTTCCTGTGGTGACTCACTGGCAAGCAGTGCTTCCAACAGCACTTCTTGGGCCACGACGCTTCCCCCTGCGCGTCCCTGGCCCCACCACGTACCTCCCTGCCCCCCTTTACATAATGCCCGTCAAAAGTTAAAATATTCGCTTAGACTGCATAAATCGCTATTTCTTCTTCTCTAATTACATACAGATTCAGTGAACTCATGAGTTTAATTATTGTAACGTATCGCACGCGAGTGTTCTGATTTCCAGGATTGAACTTCAAAATGTCGGAAACCGTTAGCTTGGTTCCCCCTCGCTAAAATCAATGCAATGGTTTTTAAGCTATTTTCAGTGTAAATTAGAACGTCAATATGTGCAATAGATAAAAGGAATAATCTCTCTTAAAACTATGCGAAGAATAGCATTCACGGAGTTTCAAAGGTACCTAAAAATATGTGCTTATGAGATGGCGGCGAAGAGATATGGGGAATGCATTGGAAATAGTAAAGATTAAAAAAAAATAGCATTTTGAGTTTCAAAGGCGGTGATTATTAATTGACTAGAAATTACATAAAAATATTCGCTTATGTGATATCGAAGTGATAGCAACAGAGAAAATAGCAAAGATTAGACAAAAAAGAGGAGCGGTTTCTTTGCAAAAAAAATTACATTAGATATCTCTGAGGGGGTGTGGGGGGGAGAGAAAACAATGTTTGGGGGGGGGCGAGGGGTTAATATTTTAATATCTCGCTGAGATAAGTTTATATTGGCTTGAAAAATAGTGAAATGAAAAAACATTGGAAGAAATAGATATATATATATCTATATAATATAGGTATGAAAAAAATGCTCACATTTCCAAATCCTGGTTGCACTTGGGTACCGGATGGTCCTGGTAGTGCGTGTTGGAGGGCGGACGGGGTGGCAGCGCTATGTTCTTGCGCAGCTGGGCCAGCAATGTCATGGGCTTGGGGAGTTGGAGCAGCGTGGCTCACCATCATGTGAGCAGTCATCCACTCTCTTTTTAGCTTTCTACATGACTGCATAGGGGCTGGCACGGATGGGGTTGCCTCACCCTCTCTTGCTCTCTTAGCGGGTGGCGGCGCCATACATTCTTCATAATTTGCCTTAAAGAGAGAAAAAAGTTAATTTTGAAATAATTTGCCCCTTTTTACAGAAAGAAAGTTAGTACCCCCATCCACATAATTTTGTCTAGAAAGTATTTATCACTAAGAAGCCCCCTCCCCCTAAACCCAAAGGCAAAGCAAAAGTGAAATTTTGCGAGAAATATAGTTGGCTCAGAAATCAAACGTTTTTATTGCACAACATGTGAAAAAATAAATCTTGACAAACAGTAGTCTGTAGTCTTAGGATAGAAATCAATGTTTATATTTTTACCATTTAAATATTCCAGTCTATAGGCTTTAAATAAGATAAAAAGATTGTTAACACTTAGCTTATAGGCCTAAAATTTGCGATCATAGGTAAAAATGCTATTCAATTTACGCATAATAAAGCAATGTATCTTTTTCTTAAACCCACTCCCCATTACTTTTCACGCGAAGAAACAGTTTGTTTTCACCTTACAATGGAGGTGTTAGACTTGAGGCATTGTCAAACCCCCCCCCCCACCCCACCTTTCACCAATGTCCTATAAATATTGTTAGTCATTAATTTTGGAAATAACTCATTTCCATGCTTCCATACCACATAGAATTACGCAAAGCCTGTAACCACACAAGGTTAATTAACAATAATCTCTCTTTTCACGCGAAACTGTTTTTTAATTCGATGGGAAAAACTATCCTTCTCAGAGAAACCTTTTGGCTAAGCCACTATCCAAATTTTCTTATATTTACCAAAGCCGGATGTACTTTAAAGAGTGTCAGTAATTATCAGCTTTTAAATCGTTGCGAGAAATTTGTAAGTCAAGCCATAGCCGTGAAAACAGTATATTCAGGGGTTGACAGAAAGCTGACAGTTGCTTTTAGATAAGATACGGAATTTATCAAAAACAGAATTAAGGTCGTAAACAGAGGGGGAAGGAAGGATGGGGTTGACGTAACGAAAAAAGAGCGTATTTTACGCTTTTTATCGAGTATAAGCATCATATAAATAATAATAATAATAATTTGTTTTTAACCCGCTAAGGTAACAAAAGCGGAGTATAATAAAAGAAAAGAAAAAATACATACAAATCGACTAAATACACAGTAAAGACACTAAATCAATGACACTAAATCAATGAAGGAGGCGTACAAACCCATGATGAGCTGGGAGAGCCTTCACTGTCTGGGGGAGTTTGTCAGCAAGCTCAACTAGCTTTTCAGTTATATCTGGAAGCCCAAAAACTGAGACAAGGTTACGGTTCCGGTACCACGGAGGCAAATACAGTAGAAAACGCGAGAACCGAAAATAATAAGAACGTAATGACCGGGTATTTTTTCGCCCAAGAATGGGATAAACACCAGAAAGGAACAAAATTGAATGATCAGTAAAAACAGAATACAATTTAGCAAGGGTCTTCCTACTGTATTTCCCCCGATTGGCAACAATTTTGGAGTAAGAAACTTGGATCTTTTTCTTACAATTCGCCACGGCTTGTTCTCGGAGAGATTTAAGATTTTTAGCAATGTTTATACCCAACCACCGAAAAGAAGAGACACATGGGACAGAAAAAGAAGCGCAATCTAAAGGCGAGTTACAATTACTATTAAACGAAAGATATTCACATTTAGAAAAATTCAGTGATAGTCCAATCTTACTAAGGTTTGTTGCAACTGTAGATACAGAAACAGAAAGACCTTTTCTAGTCCTACTAATTAGAAGTATATCATCAGCATACGCTATGTAAGAAAGATTAATCGCCTGAAAAATACAAGTGGTTGGGATAGAAGATAAAACAGAAGAAATGCAAAGTTTAAAGATAGAAGGGGAAAGGACAGCACCTTGTCTGACACCACGCCGAACCGGAATTTTAGAATCGGAAATAACCCCTTCAGCTTTTATTCGTAGAAAAGAATTGGCATACCAATAACGAAGGAGAGAAACCAGAGAAAGATTAATGCCATGACTAAAAAGGGAAAACAGAGCTTGTGAGTGGACGACGCTGTCAAAAGCCTTGGAAAGGTCCAAGGCGCAAAGATGGAGTTCATATCCCTTTTTTGTCGCATCGATAAGAAGATTAATTAGAACCCGATGGGCTTGCTGGCACCCTACCCCAGACGAAAAACCAAGCTGATTTTCGCCAAAATGTGCACTCGATATGGACGGAAGAAGAACATATTCAAAAACTTTACTGAGATTGCATGACACAGTTATTGGCCGATACGACGAGCAATCGCTAGGAGGTTTCCCTCTTTTAAGAATTGATGTTACAGACCCACATAGGAAGCTATCCGGTACCGCAGACGCACACAAGCACATTTGGAAAAGCAACTGCAGGTGTTGAAAAAGAAGTGGGCAATCAACTTTTAAATGGTTGGCAGAAATGCCATCACAATCGAGGGAATTTGATTTCAACCTTTTTACTGCCTGCTGAACCACAGAGAGCTCGACAGGCAAAAATAGTGAAATATAGTGACGTTTGTATAGGGGGGGGGGGTTACCTAAATATAGTAGAGGGTAACCACGGAAAACAATTTTATTTTGAAAATGAAAAATGAAAATGTACTCACATTGCTAATTGTGGCTGCCAAGGCTTCAAGTTCATCAATAATTTCATGTGTTCTATCCATTGTCAGGTTACTTTACTTTCTGATAATTTAATCACATTGCACGCCCGTTATATACGAAATCTCAAGGGCGAATTGTTATGTAATGGGGAAAATCATATGTAAGCAAGTCTCTGATTGGCTGAGAAGGAGGATGTATCCGACTCGCTGATTGGCTGAGATGGATGCATGTACTTCCGGTTTCCTATTCCAGGACACCTTGACATTCATCCCTAGCATGCACTTGTCCAAAACAACAATAATAAATAAATCCCTGCCTAAAGATTAAAGAAACCTTAATGTTTCTTAATTTCCCCTTCATGAATAATTAAGTCCCCATAGCGATTATGTAGATCAAGTTCTCAGGTTAAGCTAGCCAAACAACAATTAAACCATGTTTGTTTCATAATTTCATCCTCGTAGACCAATATTTCCCCTAGCTATTATGTAAAACCAGTTTTCATTATAGGATAGCCAAACAACGATGAAGCCATGTTTGTTTCTTAATTACCCCTTCGTGAATCAATAATTTCCCCTAGCGATTATGTAAATCAATTTCTCAGGTTAGGCTAGTCAAACAACAATGAAACCATGTTTGTTTCTTAATTCCCTCTTCGTGAATCAATAATTTCCCCTAGCGATTATGTAAATCAAGTTCACAGGCTAGGTTCACCTAAAGATCAAAGAAAACCATAATGTTTCTTAATTCCCCCTTCGTGAACCAATAATTTTCCCTTCGATTACGCAATAAATTTCTCGGAAATTCACTTCCCCCTCGAATCCTAGATCAATACATTGCCCCTAGCGATTATGTAAATCAGCCCACAGTGTCATAAATCAATAATTTCCCGAGCGATTATGTAAATCACCCCTCATGTCATTACACGTGGCCAAACAACAACAGATCGATAATCCTTGAATAAATTATGTAAAAAAAGTTGTAGGTGGCAGCAGGGGTGAGGGATGGGACTATAAGATAGCCTTCTACTCACCCATTCTTGAAATTTAAACCCTTCATTTCAAAACATTTATGCAACCGTGTTTGCCCAATAAGATCCTAAGATTGCACAGTTGACAAAAATTAGGCCAGATTTTACTGCAAAATTCAAGAAAAAGAAGGCCTTAGTCCCTTTTTAATTCACATTGGGCTATCTTGGGCTTAATTTTGCGAATCATCTTTGCCAAATAAATTGACTGGAGGTAATCAGTCAATTTATTTAGAATTTTTCAGCTTGGGCTTAATCTCTCTTGGCTATCTTGGGCCTAATTTTGCGAATCACCTTTGCCAAATAAATTGATCTCAGTTACCTATAGTCGATTTACTTAGAATCGTTCAGCTAGATGCACAAAATTAATAAGGTATTTCAATCATGATTTATTTAAGTGATAAAGTATAATTAAATAACCAACTAAAAAGTGGGCAAAAATAAAATATAAACGTTTTTGTTCTTTGTATGCTTGTAACACGGCAAATAATCCACCCGCGTAACATCAGTGCAAAGTATGAGTCACTCAAGGGATTGATACTTAACTCGATATATTTTTGATAAACAACAAAATTTACATTTTTTTTTGTTTTTGATGAAAAATTTGTGATGAGAGAGAAGGTTTTTTCTTTTTTAATGAACGAATAATCAGTTGTTGCCCATTTTATGTTTGATAAAATGCCGATTTCTATGTTTGATACAAGCCGATTTTATGTTTGATACAAGCCGATTTCTATTCGTTTCATGTTGTAAGTTCGCTAAAGTTTTTAATTCAGACAAACTTAATAAAAGCAATATTTTAAATTTTGCTTTTATTAAGTCGACAAAAATATGTCGACTTAACAAGTCGACATATTTTTCGACTTATTACTTTATAAGTCGATTATAATTACTATAATTACTTATTACTATATTACTAATTATAATATAATTAGTAATATATAATTACTATAATATACTAGTATATAGTAATTATAGTAATTATACTAGTATATTTACTAGTATATACTAAATATAGTAACTATAATTACTAGTAATTATAGTAATTATAATAACTTATTACTATATAAGTCGACTTATATTACTTTATAAGTCGACATTAATTAATAAATTAATGTCGACAAAAATATTGTCGACAAAATCGACAATATTTTGTCGCAATTAGCTTTTAGGGATTAAAGCTAAGTTAGAATCTAAGCAAACAGCTAAGCTGCTTGTTTAAGAATTATATTTACCAGAAAATAAAATTTCTATAGGAGTGAGTAGGCCCATCACCTAAGCCGAAGTGCGTTTTATCTGATTTTTGAATTGATGAAGGCACCAAAAACTATTTGCTTTTCCCTCGAAGTATTTCAAATTCATAAAATGGCTGATGTTGCAGGTTATGACCGTTATGACCTATCTAGTTTGAATGAGATTAATCTACGCTTTATAGTTTAGGGCTTAAATACATATTCTACCTTTATCAGTTCTTCTAATATTAAATAAAAAACAAGTTTTTTTTACTGAAAGTAAGGAACAACATTAAAACTTAAAACGAACAGAAATTATTCCGTATATGAAAGGGACTGTCCCCTCCTCAACGACTTGCTCTTTATGCTAATGTTTTTTATTGTTTTAAAAAAGAGAGTTGTGAGAGAGTCAAACTTTGGCGTAAAGAGCAAGGCATTCAGGAGGGGACAGCCCCTTTCGACTACGGAATAATTTCTGTTCGTTTTAAGTTTTAATGTTGCTCCTTACTTTCAGTTAAAAAAACTTGTTTTTTTTATTTAATTTTGGAAGGTTTTTGAATTAATTCAGGTTTTGATTTTGGCTCATCGTGCATGAATTTAAAAAAAAAATTGCATACTAATTTTACTTTTATTTGGTTAAATGGCTTTCTCAAAAGTTGTTTAATTTTATTTACGAACGTTTTTATTAGTAATAAATATACGTAACTTACGAGTTAACTTACGTATACAACTTCTATATTCATATATTTTTATTACCTATATTAGGGGATTTGCCCCCTAGTCAGTACCTAGTCAATGACTTCTTAATCACAAAGGACGTTAAAGAGCGAGGTATTGACGAGGGGGTGAACCCCATCATATACGTAATAATTTCTGTTCGTTTGAAGTTTTGATGTTGCTCCTTACTTTTAGTTGAAAAACTTCTTTTTTTAATTTAATTTCTGGTTTTTTTTTTAAATAATGCTGGGAAATTTGATGCCCCCTTCATAAAAATGTCCCTTCCCCATGACAATTTTCTTCATGGAAAATATCCTCTCAAATAAACTCCCACCCCCCCCTTCGCTACCAGAAAAAATCTCCCCTGTAACGTCTATATATTTCCCAATAACCAATACTATATGTAAACATTGGGTAAAGTTCATAGCTTTCAGCCCTCCTCCCGGGGACTTTGGGGGATTAAGTCATCCTAAAAGACATATTTATTAAATTTTCGACCATGCTGAACAAAATGGCTATCTGACCATTTTGATCGGGTGGCTTTGGGATAAAATGAGCGTGGGAGGGGGCCTAGTTGGCCTCCATTTTTTTTTTCACTTAAAAAGGGCACTATATCTTTTAATTTCCGTTCGAATGAGCCCTCCCACTATATTCTAGGACCAATGGGTCGATACGATCACCCCTGGGGAAAAACAAAAAAAACAACAACAAATAAACACGCATACGTGATCTTTCTTCCGGGAAAAATACAAAATTCCACATTTTTGCAAATAGAAGCTTGAAACCTCTATAGTAGGGTTCTCTGATACGCTGAATTTCATGGTGGGATTTTCATTAAGTATAACTTTTAGGGGGGTATTTCGCCCTTTTTTCGAAAATCAGGCAAATTTTCTTAGGCGATTAACTTTTGTTGGGTAAATCTAAAGTTGATGAAACTTATATATTTGAAATCAGAATTAAAATCTGATTCTCTTGATGTATCCATTGGCGTCAAAATTCCGTTGTTTAGAGTTTAAGTTACTATTGAGCCGGGTCGCTCCTTACTTACAGTTCGTTACCACGAACTATTTGATTATACCACGCAATATTGAATTTTTACAATATTCATGGCTGTGTTTTATGGTCCAGTAATCATTATGCCAATTTTAGAATAATGCAAACCATATAGAATAAAAGCCGTTCAATTGCTGGCAAATTATTCAGAAGGTGATTGAGTGCGCTTAATGCACCACAAATTTGTGGTTCACATATCATCAATAAAATAATACATATCCTTTAGAATTTAGTCAGTTCCTTCGTATTAATTGTGCTCTTCACTCATTTGTTACTAGGTATGCTGATAATTTTGTGCTGGTTTGAGTGTGCTTAATGCACCACAAATTAGTGGTTCACATATCATCAATAAAACAATACATATCCTTTAGTAATTAGTCAGTTCCTTCGTATTAATTGTGCTCTTCACTCATTTGTTACTAGGTATGCTGATAATTTTGTGCTGGTTTGAGTGTGCTTAATGCACCACAAATTTGTGGTTCACATATCATCAATAAAACAATACATATCCTTTAGTAATTAGTCAGTTCCTTCGTATTAATTGTGCTCTTCACTCATTTGTTACTAGGTATGCTGATAATTTTGTGCTGGTTTGAGTGTGCTTAATGCACCACAAATTTGTGGTTCACATATCATCAATAAAACAATACATATCCTTTAGTAATTAGTCAGTTCCTTCGTATTAATAGTGCTCTTCACTCATATGTTACTAGGTATACTGATAATTTTGTCCTGGTTTGAGTGTGCTTAATGCACCACAAATTTGTGGTTCACATATCATCAATAAAACAATACATATCCTTTAGTAATTAGTCAGTTCCTTCGTATTAATTGTGCTCTTCACTCATTTGTTACTAGGTATGCTGATAATTTTGTGCTGGTTTGAGTGTGCTTAATGCACCACAAATTTGTGGTTCACATATCATCAATAAAACAATACATATCCTTTAGTAATTAGTCAGTTCCTTCGTATTAATTGTGCTCTTCACTCATTTGTTACTAGGTATGCTTATAATTTTGTGCTGGTTTGAGTGTGCTTAATGCACCACAAATTTGTGGTTCACATATCATCAATAAAACAATACATATCCTTTAGTAATTAGTCAGTTCCTTCGTATTAATAGTGCTCTTCACTCATATGTTACTAGGTATACTGATAATTTTGTGCTGGTTTGAGTGTGCTTAATGCACCACAAATTTGTGGTTCACATATCATCAATAAAACAATACATATCCTTTAGTAATTAGTCAGTTCCTTCGTATTAATAGTGCTCTTCACTCATTTGTTACTAGGTATGCTGATAATTTTGTGCTGGTTTGAGTGTGCTTAATGCACCACAAATTTGTGGTTCACATATCATCAATAAAACAATACATATCCTTTAGTAAATAGTCAGTTCCTTCGTATTAATAGTGCTCTTCACTCATATGTTACTAGGTATGCTGATAATTTTGTGCCCGGCTATCGAGAAACGACACGCATCAGCTTCACTCCAAAACTTTAGCTATGAGCTTTGGTATAAAAATTACGACTGACATTTAAGGGGGGGGGGTGAGCTAATCGGTTTATTTAAAACAGATCAAAGCAGCTTTTTTGAATGAAGGTATATAGATTATTTTTCGTTTTTTTGTCTTCTTTTCTTATGAAAAAGCTATGATGGGAGATAAGATATTTTTTTTAACTGATTGAGTTATACATCTGTCTCAGATCAGGGTTTTATTGCCATTCCGGGCAACAAAGTTGCCCTCTCCTAATGTTGCCGTTTCAGAATTGAGTGGTTGTTGTGAGAGATCTTTATTTTACACTTTATGCTGTTGGTTGCCGTCTATGCGGTATCATTTACGGTCTATGCGGTAACATGGTCTCTGTTACCGTATAACAGAGATATGTTATTTTACACGGTCTGTAAATAAATCAGTTCCGTCCTTAGCTGTGACGTGAAAACTGCACTCAACGAAAAAGGCTACATTTCTTCCGGAGTTTCAAACGCATATATAAGACTTATCTAGGATCTCCCAGGGATAGTGGCAAACAAGGGTAGAGCGGGGAATTACCTCATTCGAAAAATTGTGGCCCTATTGAGAACTGAGGCTGCGATCTTTTAATGTTTTTCATTTCATTTACTGCTCACCAAAATCAAAACTGTCAAATTCAATTTTGTTCTAGAAACCACATGAACGCATGAGAAAACTTGTCTAAAATTTCACCGATACGTATAATTGACGACTCTCTTCATTTTGGAATTTGAACCAAATATTTATACTAAATGCCAAAACCGTTTACGCCTCAAGTGATGTGTTTCAAGATGATGAGGATCGGTGTTTCGATAAGAGACGTGGAATAAGAAAAATGTGTTACATCTCCCTGTCACTTGATGGGGGGTGACACTAGAAATTCGAATAGATAGTTGTGATTGGCAGAACCACCTGGTGGTCTAGTGAATTCCAGCAGAGCTCAACAGAGAAGAAAATGTCATTTTTATTGCCTGATGATCCTCACTATTTTTGTGCGTAGTTGACAAAATGCATATTCCCTCAGTTACTATTCTAATATACTTAACAAACAGTTCGTGGTAACGAACTGTAAGTAAGGAGCGACCCGGCTCAATGGTAACCGAAACTGTAGAAAACGGAATTTTTATACCAATAGATACATCAAAAGAACCAGATTTTAATGCTGATTTCTAATATATAAGTTTCTTCAAGTTTAGTCCTACCCATCAAAAGTTAAGCGCCTGAGAAAATTTGGCTGATTTTCTAAAAAAGGGAGAAAGACCCCCTAAAAGCTATAGAACCTTAATGAAAATCACACCATCATATTCAGCGTATCAGAGAACCCTACTGCGGAGGTTTCAAGCTCCTATCTACAAAATGTGGAATTTTGCATTTTTTTTTGCCAGAAGAAAGATCACGGATGCGGGTTTATTTGTTTGTTTGTTTTTTTTTGTTTTTTTTTTCAGGGTGATCGTATCGATCCAGTAGTCCTAGAATATCGTGGCAGAGCTCATTTGAACTGAAATTAAAAGTTCTAGTGCCCTTTTTAAGTGACAAAAAAAATGGAGGACAATTAGGCCCCCTCCCACGCTCATTTTTTCCCCAAAATCACCCGATCATTCTTTTGAGATAGCCATTTTGTTCAGCATGGTCGAAAATATGATAAATATATCTTTTAGGATGACATAATCCCCCGAAGTCCCCGGGGGGCGGGTTGAAAGTTTTTCTGGTAGTGGGGGGGGGATTGGGTCGAATGTTATGTGGGAGGATCTTACCATGAAGGAAGTTTTCATGGGAGAAGGGACATTGCTATGAAGGGAGCACCGGATTTCCCAGCATTATTTAAATAAAGATCAGAAATTATATATAAAAAAAACAAGTTTTTTAACTGAAAGTAAGGAGCAACATCAAAACTTAAAACGACAGAAAGCATAACGTATATGATTGGGTTAATCCCCTAGTCAATACCTCGCTCTTTAAGCCAAAGATTATTTAGTACTTTCATAAGAGCTATTTATTCTAATTAACGCCATTTGTGATTAAGAGGTCATTTTTAAAGAATTGGAACAAAATTCGAACTTTAGCTTAAAAAGCAAGGTATTGACTAGGGGGCGAACCCTTTAATATACGTATTAAAAATATAAGAATATAGAGGTTCGTTACGTAAGTTAATTCGTAAGTTAAGTATATTTATTACTCATAAAAGCGTTCGTAAATAAAATTAAACAGGTTTCGAGAAAGCCATTTAACCAAATAAAAGTAAAATTAATATTCAAATTTTTTTTTTAATTATTCATGTACGGTGAGCCAAAATCAAAACCTGCATTAATTCAAAAACATTCAAAAATTAAATTAAAAAAAAACAAGTTTTTTTAACTGAAAGTAAGGAACGACGTTAAAACTTAAAACGAACAGAAATTATTCCGTATAAGAAAGGGGCTGTCCCCTTTTCAACGCCTCGCTCTTTACGCTAAAGTTTGACTTTCTCACAACTCTATTTTTTTAAACAATGAAAAACTTTGGCGTAAAGAGCGAGGCGTTGAAGAGGGGACAGTCCCTTTCATATACGGAATAATTTCTGTTCGTTTTAATTTTAAACGTCGTTCCTTACTTTCAGTTAAAAAAATTTGTTTTTTTTATTTAAATCTTAAAGACATATCCCAGCAGAAGTGAAAAAGCGGTAACACTTTAAGATCCCAGTAGACGAGAGTCATAGGGAGCAAGCATGGAAAGGAATAGATGTCAAATTGTCGTCCTGGATGGATTGTTGTCATTTATTAATCCATCCTTAAAAATTCCGTGATTAATAAAATTCGGTTAGAATGGCTAGTAGGTTAGTGAGGTGTGCCTACCAGTCCTCATTTTAAAGTGACCAAACGTGTATCAGTGGCAGTGGTGTTATTCATTTATATATGAGTTTAGGGAGGAAGAGGCACAAGTGATCAACAATGTAATTTTCAAAATATAGGGGGGGGGCGGGGATTTCCTTCTTTTTCCAATTTCTCAATAAAAACATATAAAATTTTTCAAAGAAAATACAAAAAAAATATTTTTGAATATCGCAGGGAGGTAAAGAAATCTTGGGCGAAAATATCCCCTACCTATACACCTCCCATTCCCTCTCAAATTGCTTTAACTGGTATATGGTGTCACTGATCACGTACTTCAAAGTTGGAGACAATATACTCCGAAGTTTTGGGATTTGTTTAAAGAACCATGGGCGAAAGAGAAAAATTCCTTTTGAGAATTCCTTCTAACCTTCTTCCTTCTGAGGAGGTTAGTTGGCTTCTTACTGTGTTTTAAGAGAGAAGAATTGGCACTCGAGTGATACTTTAAACCAGTCTCCTCCTCAGTCTAATCGCCTTAATACCAGATTCCTTAAATGGTTTGCCAAGTTGATCAGATTATCCCTGTGCAGGGTCGGTAGGCTGGTCTTCAAGCACCGCCATAAGCTTCCAAAGAACAACTAATAAAATGTTTAAGTTTCTTTGTGAATTAAAATTTAAACTGAAAATGAAACATTTCTTGACAATGGTTAAGAAAGAATCATCCACTAGTTTATACTTGGGTAGTTTAATCTTATTTTAGGGATGTTAAGGAAACTGGCTTCACTGGATTAACCTTTACTATTTTACGGCCATCCCTCGTATGCTAATCTCATATAATCGTATTTTGTGATCTATAGACCTCAAAAAATTATCTTGATAACCAAAATTTTAGAAAAATGTAATTAAATGAAATGAATATGTTAAGAAGAAAGATTCTTACCTAGTGGTGTCTGTTTTATACACATGCAGACACACACACACACACACACACACACACACACACACACACACACACACACACACACACACACACACACACACACACACACACACACACACACACACACACACACACACACACACACACACACACACACACACACACACACACACACACACACACACACACACACACACACACACACACACACACACACACACACACACACACACACACACACACACACACACACACACACACACACACACACACACACACACACACACACACACACACACACACACACACACACACACACACACACACACACACACACACACACACACACACACACACACACACACACACACACACACACACACACACACACACACACACACACACACACACACACACACACACACACACACACACACACACACACACACACACACACACACACACACACACACACACACACACACACACACACACACACACACACACACACACACACACACACACACACACACACACACACACACACACACACACACACACACACACACACACACACACACACACACACACACACACACACACACACACACACACACACACACACACACACACACACACACACACACACACACACACACACACACACACACACACACACACACACACACACACACACACACACACACACACACACACACACACACACACACACACACACACACACACACACACACACACACACACACACACACACACACACACACACACACACACACACACACACACACACACACACACACACACACACACACACACACACACACACACACACACACACACACACACACACACACACACACACACACACACACACACACACACACACACACACACACACACACACACACACACACACACACACACACACACACACACACACACACACACACACACACACACACACACACACACACACACACACACACACACACACACACACACACACACACACACACACACACACACACACACACACACACACACACACACACACACACACACACTATATATATATATATATATATATATATATATATATATATATATATATATATATATATATATATATATATATATATATATATATATATATATATATATATATATATATATATATATATATATATATATATATATATATATATATATATATAATCTAAACTATTATATCCAAGTTTTATTCTAAAATATTAGCTTATTACCAAAGACGAAAGAGAAAACGAAATTAGAATTAGTTTTATAATTCTGTAAAACACACTCAAAACCAAAATCAACTTTATTCACTAGACCCACTGTAAAAATATTGCCCTAACTACTGAAGCACATACGAAAGTTGGAAGTTGTTCTGAAACTGCGTTGCTTTCTGAGAACTTCATTACAAGTTCTCAGTAACTCAACTTTCTTAAGAGCCTGACTTTCCCCTAGAATAAACATTTTGTTTCTTATTCCAAATGAAAGCTTTCAAGTAATACAAAGCAGTCTCGTACGTTTGATAAACATACGTTGAAGAAATATAACTAGAGCGACTGTTGGGTTTTGTCTAAATTAAATAAGAAAAACGTGATTTTCAAATGAAAACAAATTAAAATTTTAAATGACTAAATTGAAGGTGCTTCTTCTTCTCCCCCCCTCCTTACGCTAATATTCTGCTTCTACTTCAGTGCAAATCATAAATTAATAAATCCAGAATTAAAGAGGCATCTCAAGTTGATGTTCTCCATCAGTCAACTACAGCCCATCCAAGCCCCTCCCAGGACTGAAATAAACCATTTTTCCCCTTTTAGCTCTGTTGTTTTGTTGTTGTTTTTTTTTTTTTTTTAACCCTTTATGATCTAATGGTTTTACTTATGTATGCATTTATGTTGTTTTACATTATTTTTTTAAATTAATTACATAAAACATTGATAACTCTTTCCTCTGGTTGCTTCTTTATTGTTTTGCCTTTTTCTTTATTTTGTTTTTGCCTTTGTCCTTGTAATTGTTTGTTATTTTTCAATTTTTTTGAGCTTAGTAGCATGTTATTGTTCTTTGTCTTACAGGCTTTTTTTTTCTTTCTTTCTTTTATTTGTTGCCTACAATTTCACCTTTTTAGTTTCAATTTACCCTCTGCTATTTCAGCCTGTTTGTTTGATATGTTGTTCATTTGTGAAGATATTGTGTGCATTTGTTATGTGTGGTAAATCTGGCTGATTTTTCTTTTCTTTTGAATTCTTCTATTCTTAAATCAGTTATCTTTGAGCAACCAAGTAGTGCTGGCAAACAAGAGGCCCACACACTTGACCCTTTTCTTGGATCTATGGTTAATTCTAGTTGCAATTATCACACTACTATTGATTTTTGTGATAAAATCATGCCTTCTCTCTCTTCAAATAGTTGCTTTAATGTATTTTGTTTGAATGTACGTGGGATACGAGATAAGTGGGATAGTCTGAAATCATATTTGTGGTCTGATAATTCTTGCCCTTTTGATGTAATTGGTTTAACTGAAACATGGTTATCTGATAGTGAAAATTTAACAGCTTATGACATGCATGGTTTTATTGCTATTCATGTCCCTAGAATGGTAACAAAGTGCTCAGGGGGCATTTGTTTATTTATAAAATCTGATATTAAATTCAGTAGACGGTATGACCTTGAATCCTTGTTTACTTCAGTAGTGTCCAATAGTAGGACTGTTTATTCTCTTGTTATTGATCTGAAAAGCCAGTTTGCATGTGATACTGTTTGTTTGTTTTATAAGCCCCCTCCTTTTCCAACACATCTGTTCTGTTATTTGCTTGATCAGCTTTCTGGTGCAGGGACTTTCTCTAAAAAACGTATTTGTGTTTTGGGAGATTTTAATTGTAATATGTTAAATGTTGGATCAAGTGATGAATGTGGCCATCTCTTTGATGTGCTTTCTTCTTCTGGGCTACTTCCTTCAATTTTTTTTTCTTCTCGTTTTGATCCTACAAGAAATTCTGCCACTTTGATAGATTATATTTTCATTTCTCATTCTCCAAAATTGAAGTTTACTTCTGGTCTTGTTTTCACTGATCTGTCTGATCACTTCCCTATTTATCTATCACTTTTTGTACCTAAAACTGAGATTGCTGTGAATAAGCAAGGTGAATTTTCTTTTAGAACTTTTACAGATAAAGAAATTTATAATTTAATTCTTAGTCTTCAGAGTAATGATTGGTCTAGTGTTCTTGAAGCTAATGATGTTGAATGTGCAACAAGTTTATTTGTGTGTCGTATGGGAGCTCTGTTGGATAAGCATTTTCCTCTTAGGAAGAGACCAAGGAATTCTACACCCAAATGCCCTTGGATGTCCATAGGTCTGATCAATGCTACACATATGAAGGCGTCTCTGTTCAAGGTTGTATGTAAAAGTAAAACACGGGATGATCTTTTGAAGTATAAACATTATAAAAATGTACTTACGACTTCAGTACGTGCAGCCAAAAAGCTCTGTTTTTTGCGTCAAATTGATGAGTGCAAGGGGGACTTGCGAAAGGTTTGGAATGTAGTTAATGAAGCTATGTCTCGCAAGAAATTCAAACAGTCCCCCCCCCATGTCATTACAGGAATACTGATGGATCTATTGTGGATAGAAATTCTTCAGCAAACGCCTTCAATTCGTATTTCACCACTCTTCCTTCAGCTCCCATTCAACCCAAGAAGAGAGTAAGTAGTTTCCCATAGCAGAAAAGTCATTTTTCCTTTCCCCATGCAGTGATATTGAGATTTATAGTATTATCTCCCAGCTTCCAAGTAGCCGTTCAGTTTATGGTTTTGGTTTGAGCAATAATTTTCTTAAAAAAAATGGTCAGTTTGTCTCCAACCCCTACTCATACATAACTAACATCTCTTTTTCTTTTGGTGTTTTCCCTCATTTATTTAAAGTTGCTGATGTTTTACCTTTGCATAAGCAAGGTGATCCATCTCTAATTTCAAATTATAGACCCATTTCTCTTCTTCCTGTCATCTCTAAGGTTGTTGAAGGAGTAGTGTATTGTAGAATCTCTTCATTTATTTTTAGTACTAACACGACGGCAGGAAATTCTCTTATAACTAACCATCAGTATGGTTTTCGTCCCACTTTCTCTACCTCGTATGCACTCTCAGATGCAACAGAGTTTGTGCGTGTTAATCTGGACAAGGCTTGTGTGTTTTGGGTCTATTTCTTGACTTTTCAAGGGCCTTTGATATGGTTGACCACTCTGTTCTTTTGTCTAAACTATCTTCATTTGGAGTACATGGAGTCCCACTAGAATGGTTAAGGTCTTATCTGTCGGGAAGATCTCAGTATGTTTCAGTTAATGGTAATTCTTCCACTACTTTGCCTATATTGAAGGGTGTCTCACAGGGCTCTGTGCTTGGACCACTTTTGTTTTTAATTTACATTAATGATCTCGTTGATGGTCTTTATCCCCTTGTGCACCCTATTCTTTTTGCTGATGACAGTAATTTTTTCATTGCTGCAGTGGACTTGCCATCTGCCACTTCCCTAGTTCAAGGTCTTCTTGATAAAGTAAAAGATTGGTGCTGGTCAAATGGTATGACTCTCAACAGCCAAAAAAGTGCCATTGTACACTTCAGGACCCCGTATCGTATGAGAGATCTAAGGGAGCTAATCATCCTGACTTATGGGAATGATGTTATACCGCAAGTTGCTATGGTAAAATTTCTTGGTGTGTGTCTTGACTGTTTTCTCTCTTTTAAGCCTCATATAACTCACACCCGTTCCCTCATCTTCCGCCAGTCTTCAATGTTGCACCGGTTTAACTCATGTCTTACTCCAGATGGTTTGCTTTCTCTTTGTTACGCTTAGGTTTTTCATTGACTTTTTTTTTACTGCTCTGTTTAGGGTAATACACGAAAATCTCTTCTCTGTTCACTTCAAAGACCCCAGAATAGGGCAGTGTAGATTACTTTTCTTTTCACCTAGATCCATACTTCCTCTGATTTTTACAATAATAATGGCATAGCTCAATTGGATTGCCTTGTGGGTAAAATTTATCTTTATTTAGGGCAATCTGCTTTTCTAGGTACACTTCCACCGCCTCTACAGCAATTTTTTTCACGGACAGGCTCAGGTAGGTACTCTACTTTTTTACGTAGTTCTTCTCGTAGATTAATTTTGCCCAAACGTTCATCTACAGCAGCCCAGAGGTCTCCTGTTTATAAATCAATTCAATTATGGAATTCCATCTCACCGGATGTCCCGTTATTTCTGTCTGCAAAGGCAGTTATTTGTCGTGTATTTCCAGTTTAGTAATTTCTCTCTCCTTCGTTTATTTTCCCTGTTTTCTCTTTTCCTAGTGTTTCTCCTTTTGTGTTTCTCCCTTATATATCGTTATTATTATTATTATTATTTTTTTTTTTTTATTATTTTTTTTTTACTGTATGGTAGTGTTCATTCTCTTTAATCTTTATTTCATATATATTGTTTGATTTAGAGTAATATTTATGGTTGTTTTAGTACTTTATTATTGTGTTGTAAGGCCCACAACAAGCCAAGCTTCTTGGGCCAAATAATTTTTCTTTATGTTTGTAATACAGTTTAGTATTAATAAAATGATTGATTGATTGATTGATTTCCGTATTTGTGTTGTCGCAATTTGATGGTCCAGGTGGTCAAATTTTACATCTTATGAGGTTTGATAGTTCAGGTGTTGGTTCCAAAGAATCGTCATTTATAATAAATATAACTGCAAATTTTCGTGTCTTGGGCCTTTCAACAGACATTATATTATATAAATAAATGATGTGGTGGAAACTCGACAATCTTATTTTTGCTATGCATGTCATGGCGTCCAAATTGACCTCAAATTAGAAGTGATGCTTTTGTAAAATCACATATTTTTTTTTATTTCACCTTTAACTTTTGCTTCGGCTTGACTTTTGTAATTATTAATTAAAAAAACTTTGTCCACAAAATAAGTTTTTTCCAAGAAAAGTAAAGAACTCCATTAAACCAAAAATGAGCAATAATAAAATCAAATATTTTACCAAGCGTGAAACTATCACAAATCAGCATCGATAAATAAATGAAACCCAAAACGAACAGATATTACAATAAATAACCCAGTCAAACTCAAAACGAGCAGAAATTAACATGAGTAGGGCTCAGAACCCCTCATGCCTTCCCAAAGCCAGAACATAATTTGCCCTTTACTGAAAAAAATATAATTCTGTTTACTTTTATAACTTTAAAAAATCAAATAATATTAACATTTTGATTAATAAATATAAGTATAGGTATATTAAACAGACAAGGCACATTCATTTGTAATTTTTACAGTAAAGTGCAAATTATGTTCTGGCTTTGGGAAGGCATAGGGTTTAAGCCTGGCACAATAAATTGTGCCAGCACCGTCCTTTACTTAGGCAGCGCGATTGCGCTGCCTAAGGATGAAAGACATGTCGCCGAACTTTTGTTTCTTTCAATTGTTCAGGTGGTGGGACAAAAACTTCTTTTTCTTCGCCGTATCTAAGACGTATTGCCAAACCTTTTGTATCTTTTAATTGTTAAGGTGGTGGGACAAAAAAAAATGTTCTTCAGACGATCTATCCAGTCAACATTTTTGATTTTCAAAAGTAAGATGGGTATTGATGACCTGGGTTCGTGTCAAAATCCAAAACTCAATCATCATCAACATCATTTTCAATTTGTTCGGCTCGTTACACCTCGGCATATCTTTTTTCATTATGAAATACTACAACTACTACTACTACTGACAACTCACAGCAGCACCAAGCCGCCTAAGGCTAATACAGCCACATACGCTCCTCTTCCATCCCAATCTATTCAAAACCTCCCTATTTACACCCCCTCCACGAAGTCCCATTTCCTTTAAATCTTTCTTTATGACTTCTTCCCACCCCAGACGAGGACGACCTGCTTTCTATTTAGCCCTAGACGGTTGACCGAAAAGAACAAACTGAAAGAGCGATCTGTCATCCTTCATCCGCACAACGGGCCCTATCCAACTCAACCTTTCTTTCATTATAGCCCTAGAGAGCGGGATTGAACCGCATTTTTCTTACAGCCTACAGTTTGAAATAAGGCCAGTCAGCCAGGTACCCAGAACAATCCTTAAGCAATTTCTCTGGAAAACATCTAGCAAATCTTCATCCGCTTTTTGGAGCGCCCATGCTTAAGAGCCATATTTGACCACTGTCATCACTATAGCTTCTAATATTCTAATCTCGGTTTGTAGACTTATCTTCCTATTCTTCCAAACTTTTATCAACTTTTAAAAAACACCCTGGGCCTCAGCTATTCTACTTTTAACATCTTAACTGTTCCCAAAATCTTTACTAATAATACTACCAAGGTAAGTGAAGCTGCCCACCTGATCAATGTTTTTATTACCCAACGTCACCTTTTCATCTTCACTTATTCCTAGCCTTAGTGTCTTAGTCTTCTTAACTTTAATTTTAAAACCTTTTCTAGCACCCTGAACTCGCAAAACCTTTAAAAGTTCATTCGTTTTGCTCACACTTTCATCTAGGATGCTTAAATCGTAAGCATAATCTTAGTCTAGGAGACTTTTTCCTCCCCATTTGATTCTGTGGTCTCCCATTGCCTTTTTTGTGCTCCTAAAGACAAAGTCCATCAAAATAATCCATATAAGGGGGGATAGAACACAACCCAGCTTAACTCCTGATTTAATACAAAACCAGCAGCTAACCTCATTTCTTACCTTAACCGCAGTAGTGTTATTCTCGTACATAGCACTAATCACTTTAATGTATTTGTCTGGTATACCATACAAGGATAAAACCTTTACCAAAGCTCTTCTATCAACAGAATCGAACGCTTGCTCATAATCTATAAAACTGAGGACCAAAGATGTTTGACAGCTCAGGATTTTTTCAATTATTAACATAAGAATGAAAATTTGATCAACACATCCTCTACCGTTTTTAAAACCGCACTGTTCTTCTCCTAACACTTTGTCTACGGCATCTCTCAGTCTAAAAAGTATCATATTACTAAGTAATTTACTACCTACAGAGACTATACTAATGCCTCAATAGTAGAAAGGGGGGTGCTACTCCCACGAGTACCACGTGGTTTATGGTTTTCTCAGTGAGAATGAAAAAACAGGAATTTTCTCACTTGAAAAAACATGAATTTTCTCACTTTGATGGATGTTTTCTTGGATGGTTATGGGTGTTGGTCAATTTATTTGATGTTTTTCATGGATGTCAACAGTAATTCATGTCTGTTTTATGGTTTTCTCAGTGAGAATGAAAAAACAGGAACTTTCTCCCTTTTATGGATGTCAACAGCAATTTATGTCTGTTTTTATGGTTTTCTCACTGAGAATGAAAAAACAGGAATTTTCTCACTTAAAAAACATGAAGTTTCTCACTTTGATGGATGTTTTCTTGGATGGTTATGTGTGTTGGTCAATTTATTTGATGTTTTTCAAGGGTGTCAACAGCAATTCATGTATGTTTTATGGTTTATGTCAGTGAGAGTGAAAAAACAGAAACTTTCTCACATTTATGGGTGTCAACAGCAATTCATGTCTGTTTTATGGTTTTTGTCAGTGAGAATGAAAAAACAGGAACTTTCTCACATTTATGGATGTCAACAGCAGTTCATGTCTGTTTTATGGTTTTTGCCAGTGAGAATGAAAAAAAAACAGGAACTTTCCCACATTTATGGATGTCAACAGCAATTCATGTCTGTTTTATGTCTTTAGGCGAACCTAACCTGAGAAATTGATTTACATAGTCGGCGGGGGAATTATTGATTCACGAAGAGGAATTAAGATACAAACATGGCTTCTTTGATCTTTAGGCTAACCTAACCTGAGAAATTGATTTACATAATCGCTAGGGGAATATATTGATTCACGAAGGGGGAATTAAGAAACATTATGGCTTTCTTTAATCTTAGGTCTGAGGGATAAACGTTCTTTAGGTCAGAGAGGAAAATTAATATTCTATTTTTAAATAGAGCTTCATTGATCTTTACTGTCAAGAGTTAGAAATGACATCACTTGTTATCTTGGAATTATGCGGGAGGCTAAAGAGATAGAAATTCTATTTTTAAATACGGCTTCACTGAGCTTTAAGTCGGAGAGATAAATTAATATTCTAACGAAACCTTAATAGTGTAGCTAGGAACATTTATGAGATGAAGAGATTAACGTAGGAAAGGGTTTCCTAGAAATTTGAAATGTGAAAGCACAGAGATGCCAAAGACAAAAGGAACACGCTGAGATTACTTTTAGGGGATTATTTGGGTGAAACGGTTTTAGACATTTTAGGGAATTATTTCGGCGAAACAGTTAGAGACATTTTAAAAGATAATTTTGGAAAGGGTTTTAGAAGAGGTTTTGAGTGTGGTCGTTATAGTAAACAAGTTCTATTTGAACAGTGTCGTGAGGTCCTCTACCCCAACCCCAAATGACCCCCATAGCCCAAACCCCATCCCAAAGGCTACGAAACCCCTGACCCCATACCGAACGGCACCCCACGGCCCCCAAGGTTACCCCGGCTCCCACCCCGCCCCCCAGAACCCCAAAGGCCCTCCCCCGGCCCCGTCTTTCGTTGATGTATGTTGTCTGAAACCTATGATTTGGGGTGTATGGGTTGCTATTTCTGACTTTTCTGAGTTGGATTTCTTAGTCTTTCATAGGTATGTGTTGTCTGAAACCTATGATTTAGGATGGGTGGTTTGCTATTTTGACTTTTCTGAGCTGGATTTCTTAGCCTTTCATAGTTGTGTGTTGTCAGAAAATTAGGATGTGGGATGTGTAGTTTGCTATTTGGACTTTTCAGAGCTAGGATTCTTAGTCTCTCATAGGTGTTTGTTGTCTGAAACTTCTAGTTTGGGATGAGTAGTGCGCTATTTCAGACTTTTATGAGCTAGGCTTTCCTAGTATATCGTAGGTGAATGTTGTCAGAAAATTATGATTTGAAATATGTAAATTACTATTTCGGGCTTTTCTGAGCTAGATTTCTTAGTCCCTCATAGGTGTTTGTTGTCTGAAACCTATAGTTTGGGATGAGTAGTTTGCTATTTTTGACTTTTCTGAGCTAGGTTTCAGAGCCTTTCATAGGTGTGTGTTGTCAGAAACTTATGATTTGGGATATGTAAATTACTATTTTTGACTTTTCAGAGCTAGATTTCTTAGCCTTTCATGGGTGTTTGTTGTCTGAAACCTTTAGTTTGGGATGAGTAGTTTGCTTTTTGACGTTTCAGAGCTGGATTTCTTAGACTTTCGTGGGTGTGTGTTGACTGAAACTTATGATTTGGGATATGTAAATTACTATTTCGGGCTTTTCTAAGCTAGATTTCTTAGTCTTTCGTTGGTGTGTGTTGTCTGAAACCTATGATTTGGGATTTGTAGTTTTGCTTTTTGGACTTTTCAGAGCTAGGATTCTTAGTCCCTCATACGTGTTTGTTGTCTGAACCTATAGTTTGGGATGAGTAGTTTGCTATTTCAGGCTTTTCTGAGCTAAGGTTTCTTAGTATTTCATAGGTTTGTGTTGTCTGAAACTTATGACTTAAGGTGTCTAATTTGCTATTTCAGGCCTTTCTGAGCTAAGGTTTCATAGTATTTCGTAGGTGAATGTTGTCTGAAACTTATGATTTGGGATATGTAAATTACTATTTCGGGCTTTTCTAAGTTAGATTTCTTAGTCTTTTGTTGGTGTGTGTTAACTGAAACCTATGATTTGGGATATAAGGTTCTTAGTGTTTCGTTGGTGTGTGTTGTCTGAAACCTATGATTTGGGATTTGTAGTTTGCTTTTTGGACTTTTCAGAGCTAGGATTCATAGTCCCTGATAGATGTTTGTTGTCTGAAACCTATAGTTTGGGATGAGTAGTTTGCTATTTCAGGCTCTTCAGAGCTAAGGTTTCCTAGTATTTCGTAGGTGTGTGTTGTCTGAAACTTATGATTTGAGGTGTGTAATTTGCTATTTCAGGCTTTTCTGAGCTACGGTTTCATAGTATTTCGTAGGTTAATGTTGTCTTAAGCTTATGATTTGGGATATGTAAATTACTATTTCTTGCTTTTCTAAGCTAGATTTCTTATTCTTTTGTTTATGTGTGTTGTCTGAAACCAATGATTTGGGATGGGTGGGTTGCTATTTTTGAGCTTTCTGAGCTGGATTTGTTAGCCTTTCATAGGTATGTGTTGCCTGAAACCTATGATTTGGGATGGTTAATTTGCTATTTTTGACTTTTCTGAGCTAGGTTTCTTTGCCTTTCATAGGTGTGTGCTTTCAGAAAATTATGATTTGGGATTTGTAGTTTGCTTTTTAGACTTTTCAGAGCTAGGATTCTTAGTCCCTGATAGGTGTTTGTTGTCTGAAACCTATAGTTTGGGATGAATAGTTTGCTATTTCAAGCTTTTCTGAGCTAAAGTTTCTTAGTATTTCATAGGTGTGTGTTGTCTGAAACTTATGATTTGAGGTATGCAATTTGCTATTTCCGACTTTTCATAACCAGATTCCTTAGTCTTTCGTAGGTTTTTGGTGTCTGAAACCTATGATTTGGGATGTGTGGGTTGCTATTTTTTTACTTTTCTGAGCTGGATTTCTTAGCCTTTCGTAGGTGTATGTTGACTGAAACCTATGATTTGGGAATGAGTGGTTTGCTATTTTTGACTTTTCTGAGCTAGATTTCTTAGCATTTCATAGGTGTGTGCTTTCAGAAAATTATGATTTGGGAGGTGTAGTTTGCTTTTTGGACTTTTCAGAGCTAGGATTCTGAGTCCCTCATAGGTGTTTGTTGTCTGAAACTTCTAGTTTGGGATGAGTAGTTGGATATTTCAGGCTTTTCTGAGCTAAGGTTTCTTAGTATTTCGTAGGTGAAGCTTCCGCGTCAGTTTTAAGTTCACCAAGACATAAAAAATTTAAAGTTCAGTTCTAATTTTTCATAGAAGATAGGAAAAGTTATACTATTATTGTGATCATTTTCTATGAAGATAGAAAGTTTCACTTTAATTCTAAATTTTCTTAAATTCAGTTCCGACTTTTCTCAAACAGATGAAAAAATTTAAAGTTCAATTTAAAATTTTCTCAACGAAGTCAAGGAAAGTTCAAGTTCTCTTCTGAATTTTCTCAATGAAAAAGAAATTAGTCATTGATAATTTCTATTTTTCCAAATAATAGAAAAATTTTCCACTTTAGTTCATATCTGTCTCGAACAGAAGAAAAATTTAAAATACTGTTCCAAGTTTTTCAAAGAAAATAAAAAATTTCACGATATCTTCTGAATTGTAAGAAAGAAGACAATTGAATCCTAATTTTTCAAGAGAAAACAAAAATCTTCCACTTCAGTTCTTTATTTCACAAAGACATAAAGAAGTTTAAAGTTCAATTCTAAATTTTTCGGTGGAAGATAGAAAAACTGATACCATACTTGTGAATATTTTCCCGGAAGATAAAAAGTGCAAGTTCAATTTACAATTTTCTCAACGAAGTGAAGAAAAGTTCAAGTTCTCTACTGAATTTTACCAAAGAACACAATTCAATTCTAATTTATCCAGAGAAAATCAAAATCTTCCACTTAAGTTCTTTATTATGAATTTTCAAAGGCCAATGAGCCTTTGAGGGATTAATAACATGTAATATTATATGTGTATTTAATGAAGAATAAAACTTATCTTATCTTATCTTATCTTATTTCACAAAGACATAAAGAAATTTAAAGTTCAATTCTAAATTTTTCAGTGGAAGATAGAAAAAGTAATACCATACTTGTGAATATTTTCCCGGAAGATAAAAAGTTCTACTTCAATTTAAAATTTTCTCAACGAAGTGAAGAAGAATTAAAGTTCTCTTATTAACTTTACCAAATAATAATCTTCAATTCTAATTTCAACAGAGAAAATAAAAATCTTCCACTTCAGTTATTTATTTCACAAATACATAAAGAAATTTAAAATTCAATTCTAAATTTTTCGGTGGAAGATAGAAAAAGTAATACCATACTTTTGAATATTTTCCCGGAAGATAAAAAGTTCTAGTTCAATTTAAAATTTTCTCAAAGAAGTGAAGAAAAGTTCAAGTTCTCTACTGAATTTTACCAAAGAACACAATTCAATTCTAATTTCTCCAGAGAAAACAAAAATCTTCCACTTAAGTTCTTTATTTTACAAAGACACAAAGAAATTTAGAGTTCAATTCTAAATTTTTCGGTGGAAGATAGAAAAAGTAATACCATACTTGTGAATATTTTCTAGAAGAGATGAAAAATTTAAAATACTGTTCCAAATTTTTCACAGAAGATAAAAAAGTTCAAGTTCTCTTCGGAATTTTACCAAAGAACATAATTCAATTCTAATTTCTCCAGAGAAAACAAAAATCTTCCACTTCAGTTCTTCATTTCACAAAGACATAAAGAAATTTAGAGTTCAATTCTAAATTTTTCGATGGAAGATAGAAAAAGTAATACCATACTTGTGAATATTTTCCCGGAAGATAAAAAGTTCTAGTTCAATTTACAGTTTTCTCAACGAAGTGAAGAAAAATTCAAGTTCTCTTCTGAATTTTTACAAAGAACACAATTCAATTCTAATTTCACCAGAGAAAATAAAAATCTTCCACTTCCGTTCTTAATTTCACAAAGATACAAAGAAATTTAAAGTTCAATTCTAAATTTTTCGGTGGAAACAAGAAAAAGTAATACCATACTTGTGAATATTTTCCCGGAAGATAAAAAGTTCTAGTTAAATTTAAAATTTTCTCAACGAAGTAAAGACATAAAAAATTTAAAGTTCAGTTCTAAATTTTTCTGTAGAAGATAGGAAAAGTTATACTATGATTGTGATTATTTTCCAGTGAAGATAAAAAGATTCACTTTAATTCTAATTTTCTTAAATTCAGTTCCGATTTTTTGCAAAGAGATGAAAAATTTAAAGTTCTGTTCCAAATTTTTCATAGAAGATAGCAAAAGTTATACATTGATTTTGAATCTTCGACATGTAGATAAAGTGCATCACTTTCATTCTGAGTTTTCTCGAAGAAGTGCAAAATATTCAAGTTTTATTCTAAATTTTCTTAAAGAAGATAAAAAAGTTAATTCAATTATAAATTTTTCCAATGAAAATGAAAAAGCTACCACTTCAGTTCTTAATTTCTCAAAGAGATAAAAAATTCAAAGTTCTCTTCTAATTTATCCAAGAAAATAAAAAGGTTCCACTTCAGTTCTGGTTTTTTCTCAAAGAGATGAAAAATTTAAAGTTCTATTCTAATTTTAAATTAAATTTTAAATCCTTTGTCTTATGGATTTACCCCTCAAATTTTTAAATTAGAAAATGAGTGACTCGTTCTATGATTAAAGACAATCGTTCAAACTCGTTCATCTAACCTCCAAAACAATAGGTTAGGTTAGGTATAAATAAATATTAATAAATAAATAGAAACATTTCTACATGTTTAAGTTAGAGTTAGGTTAACTTATCATGAGCGCTCATGATAAGTTAACCTAACCTTTTCTGGCGAGTATGGTTAGGTTAGGTTAGGCTAGATTAAGTTGGGTTAGATTAGGTTAGGTTAAGTTAGGTTAGGTTAGCCTACGTACGCTTCACTTAGGTTAGCTTAGGTTAGGTGAGAGACAGGCAAAAAGTTAGGTGTATGATTAGGTTGGGTTAGGTTAGATTAAGTTAGGTTAGGTTAAGTTAGGTTAGGCTAGGTCAGCCTACGTACGCGCGCGTACGTAGGCTGACCTAGCCTAACCTAACTTAACCTAACTTAACTTAATCTAACCTAACCTAACCTAATAATACACCTAACTTTCTGCCTGTCTCTCACCTAACCTAAGCTAACATAAGTGAAGCGTACGTAGGCTAACCTAACCTAACTTAACCTAACCTAATCTAACCTAACTTAATCTAGCCTAACCTAACCTAACCATACTCACCAGAAAAGGTTAGGTTAACTTATCATGAGCGCTTATGATAAGTTAACCTAACCTTTTAAAATTAGAATAGAACTTAAAATTTTTCATCTCTTTGAGAAAAAACCAGAACTGACGTGTAACCTTTTTATTTTCTTGGAAAAATTAGAAGAGAACTTTGAATTTCTTATGTCTTTGATAAATTAAGAACTGAAGTTGAAGCTTTTTTAATTTTAATTGGTAAAATTAAGAATTGAGCTAACTTTTTTATCTTATTTAAGAAAATTCAGAAGAAAACTTGAACATTTTGCACTTCTTCGAGAAAACTCAGAATTAAAGTGATTATCTTCATGTCGAAGATTCAAAATCAATGTATAACTTTTGCTATCTTCTATGAAAAATTTGGAACAGAACTTTAAATTTTTCATCTCTTTGCAAAAAATCGGAACTGAATTTAAGAAAATTAGAATTAAAGTGAAACTTTTTATCTTCACTGGAAAATAATCACAATCATAGTATAACATATCCTATATTCTACAGAAAAATTTAGAACTGAACTTTAAATTTTTTATGTATTTGAGAAATTATGAACTGAAGTGGAAGGTTTTTTAATTTTCATTGGTAAAATTCAGAATTGAGCTAACTTTTTTCTCTTCTTTAAGAAAATTCCGAAGAGAACTTGAACATTTTGCACTTCTTCGAGAAAGCTCTGAACTAAAGTGGAGTTCCTTATCTTCATGTTGAATATTCACAATCAATGTATAACTTTTTCTATCTTCTATGAAAAATTTGGAACAGAACTTTAAATTTTTCATCTCTTTGAGGAAAATCAGAACTGATTTTAAGAAAAATTATAAATAAAGTGAAACTTTTGATCTTCATTGAAAATAATCACAATCATAGTATTACTTTTTCTATCTTTCATCTAAAAATAAAGAATAGAACTTTAAATTTCTTTATTTCATTGTGGAACTTAAAACTGAAGTGGAAGATTTTTATTTTCTATGGAGAAATTAGAATTGAAGTGTGTTCTTTGGTAAAGTTCAGAAGAGAACTTGAACTTTTCTTCACTTCGTTGAGAAAATTTTAAATTGAACTAGAACTTTTTATCTTCCGTGAAAATACTCACAAGTATGGTATTACTTTTTTTATCTTCCACCGAAAAATTTAGAATTGAACTTTAAATTTCTTTATATCCTTGTGAAATAAAGAACTGAAGTGGAAGATTTTTATTTTCTCTGGTGAAATTAGAATTGAATTGTGTTCTTTAGTAAAATTCAGAAGAGAACTTGAACTTTTCTTCACTTCGTTGAGAAAATTGTAAATTGAACTAGAACTTTTTATCTTCCGGGAAAATATTCACAAGTATGGCATTACTTTTTCTATCTTCCACCGAAAAATTTAGAATTGAACTTAAAATTTCTTTATGTCTTTGTGAAATAAAGAACTTAAGTGGAAGATTTTTATTTTCTCGGGATAAATTAGAATTGAATTGTGTTATTTGGTAAAATTCAGAAGAGAACTTGAACTTTTTTTATATTCTGTGAAAAATTTGGAACAGTATTTTAAATTTTCCTCTTTTCAAGAAAATATTCACAGGTATGGTATTAATTTTTATATCTTCCACCGAAAAATTTAGAATTGAACTTTAAATTTGTTTATTTCTTTTTGAAATATAGAACTGAAGTGGAAGATTTTTATTTTCTCTGGTGAAATTATAATTGAATTGTGTTCTTTGGTAAGATTCAGAAGAGAACTTGAATTTTTCTTCACTTCGTTGAGAAAATTTTAAATTGAACTAGAACTTTTTATCTTCCGGGAAAATATTCACAAGTATGGTATTACTTTTTCTTTTTTCCACCGAAAAATTTAGAATTGAACTATAAATTTATTTATTTCTTTTTGAAATAAAGAACTTAAGTGTAAGATTTTTATTTTCTCTGGTGAAATTAGAATTGAATTGTGTTCTTTGGTAAAATTCCGAAGAGAACTTGAATTTTTCTTCACTTCGTTGAGAAAAATTTAAATTGAACTAGAACTTTTTATCTTCCGGGAAAATATTCACAAGTATGGTATTACTTTTTCTATCTTCCATCGAAAAATTTAGAATTGAACTCTAAATTTCTTTATGTCTTTGTGAAATCAGGAACTGAAGTGGAAGATTTTTGTTGTCTCTGGAGAAATTAGAATCGAATTATATTCTTTGGTAAAATTCTGAAGAGAATTTGAAGTTTTTTATAATCTGCGAAAAATTTGTAACAGTATTGAAAATTTTTTATCTCTTCGAGAAAATATTCACAAGTATGGTATTACTTTTTCGATCTTCCACCGAAAAATTTAGAATTGAACTCTAAATTTCTTTATGTCTTTGTAGAATAAAGAACTTAAGTGGAAGATTTTTGTTTTCTCTGGAGAAATTAGAATTGAATTGTGTTCTTTGGTAAAATTCAGTAGAGAACTTGAACTTTTCTTCACTTCGTTGAGAAAATTTAAATTGAACTAGAACTTTTTATCTTCCGTGAAAATATTTACAAGTATGGTATTACTTTTTCTATCTTCAACAGAAAAATTTAGAATTGAATATTAAATTTCTTTATGTCTTTGTGAAATAAAGAACAGAAGTGGAAGATTTTTATTTTCTCTGTTGAAATTAGAATTGAAGTTTATTCTTTTGTAAAGTTCAGAAGAGAACTTGAATTCTTCTTCACTTCGTTGAGAAAATTTAAAATTGAAGTAGAACTTTTTATCGTCCGGGAAAATATTCACAAGTACGGTATTACTTTTTCTATCTTCCACCGAAAAATTTAGAATTGAACTTTAAATTTCTTTATGTCTTTGTAATATAAAGAACTTAAGTGGAAGATTTTTATTTTCTCTGGAGAAATTAGAATTGAATTGTGTTCTTTGGTAAAATTCAGTAAAGAACTTGAACTTTTTTATCTTCTGTGAAAAATTTGGAACAGTATTTTAAATTTTTCATCTCTTCGAGACAGATCTGAGCTAAAGTGGAAAATTTTTATATTATTTGGAAAAATAGAAATGATCAATGACTAATTTTTATTTCATTGAGAAAATTCAGAAGAGAACTTGAACTTTCCTTTACTTCGTTGAGAAAATTTTAAATTGAACTTTAAATTTTTTCATCTCTTTGAGAAAAGTCGGAACTGAATTTAAGAAAATTTAGAATTAAAGTGAAACTTTCTATCTTCATAGAAAATAATCACAATAATAGTATAACTTTTCCTATCTTCTATCGAAAAATTAGAACTGAACTTTAAATTTTTTATGTCTTGGTGAACTTAAAGCTGACGTGGAAGCTTCACCTACGAAATACTAAGAAACCTTAGCTCAGAAAAGCCTGAAATATCCAACTACTCATCCCAAACTAGAAGTTTCAGACAACAAACACCTATGAGGGACTAAGAATCCTAGCTCTGAAAAGTCCAAAAAGCAAACTACACCTCCCAAATCATAATTTTCTGAAAGCACATACCTATGAAATGCTAAGAAATCTAGCTCAGAAAAGTCAAAAATAGCAAACCACTCATTCCCAAATCATAGGTTTCAGTCAACACACACCTACGAAAGGCTAAGAAATCCAGTTCAGAAAAGTCAAAAAATAGCAACCCACACATCCCAAATCATAGGTTTCAGACACCACATACCTACGAAAGACTAAGAAATCTGGTTATAAAAAGTCGGAAATAGCAAATTGCATACCTCAAATCATAAGTTTCAGACAACACACACCTATGAAATACTAAGAAACCATAGCTCAAAAAAGCTTGAAATAGCAAAATATTCATCCCAAACTATAGGTTACAGACAACAAACACCTATGAGGGACTAAGAATCCTAGCTCTGAAAAGTCTAAGAAGCAAACTACAAATCCCAAATCATAATTTTCTGACAACACAAACCTATGACAGGCTAAGAAACCTAGCTCAGAAAATTCATAAATAGCAAATTAACAATCCCAAATTATAGGTTTCAGGCAACACATACCTAGGAAAGGCTAAGAAATCCAGCTCAGAAAAGTCAAAAATAGCAACCCACCCATCCCAAATCATTGGTTTCAGAAATTGGACGACCCTTTCCTAGTAACGGTGAAAGAGTAACAATTTCACCGTTACTAGGAAAGGGTCGTCCAATTTTAGTTTCGTGTTTTTATTTTAAGGTTTGGTTTTTATATTTTTATCAGTTTTATTCTGCACTGAGGACGGTCAAGCGGAGGTCTTGACCGAAATATTTGCATAATTTTTCAATTTTTTCACTGGCTGTTAATTGTCCTCGTTTCCTTTCTTCGCGATTTTTTGTTTACCCGAAATAGTAATTTACATATCCCAAATCATAAGTTTCAGACAACATTCACCTACGAAATACTATGAAACCTTAGCTCAGAAAAGCCTGAAATAGCAAATTACACACCTCAAATCATAAGTTTCAGACAACACACACCTACGAAATACTAGAAAACCTTAGCTCAGAAAAGCCTGAAATAGCAAACTACTCATCCCAAACTATAGGTTTCAGACAACAAACACCTATGAGGGACTATGAATCCTAGCTCTGAAAAGTCCAAAAAGCAAACTACAAATCCCAAATCATAGGCTTTAGACAACACACACCAACGAAAGACTAAGAACCTTATATCCCAAATCATAGGTTTCAGTCAACACACACCAACAAAAGACTAAGAAATCTAACTTATAAAAGCCCGAAATAGTAATTTACATATCCCAAATCACAAGTTTCATACAACATTCACCTACAAAATACTATGAAACCTTAGCTCAGAAAAGCCTGAAATAGCAAATTAGACACCTCAAGTCATAAGTTTCAGACAACACACACCTATGAAATACTAAGAAACCTTAGCTCAGAAAAGCCTGAAATAGCAAACTACTCATCCCAAACTATAGGTTTCAGACAACAAACACCTAATAGGGACTAAGAATCCTAGCTCTGAAAAGTCCAAAAAGCAAAACTACAAATCCCAAGTCATAGGTATCAGACAACACACACCACCGAAAGACTAAGAAATCTAGCTTAGGAAAGCCCGAAATAGTAATTTACATATCCCAAATCATAAGTTTCAGTCAACACACACCCACGAAAAGCTAAGAAATCCAGCTCTGAAAAGTCCAAAAGCAAACTACTCATCCCAAACTATAGGTTTCAGACAACAAACACCTATGAAAGACTAAGAAATCTAGCTCAGAAAAGTCAAAAATAGTAATTTACATATCCCAAATCATAAGTTTCTGACAACACACACCTATGAGAGGCTATGAAACCTAGCTCAGAAAAGTCAAAAATAGCAAACTACTCATCCCAAACTATAGGTTTCAGACAACAAACACCTATGAGGGACTAAGAAATCTAGCTCAGAAAAGCCCGAAATAGTAATTTACATATCCCAAATCATAATTTTCTGACAACATTCACCTACGATATACTAGGAAAGCATAGCTTAGAAAAGTCTGAAATAGAAAAACTACTCATCCCAAACTAGAAGTTTCAGACAACAAACACCTATGAGAGACTGAGAATCCTAGCTCTGAAAAGTACAAATAGCAAACTACACATCCCAAATCATAATTTTCTGACAACACACACCTATGAAAGGATAAGAAATCCAGCTCAGAAAAGTCAAAATAGCAAACCACCCATCCCAAATCTTAGGTTTCAGACAACACATACCTATGAAAGACTAAGAAATCCAACTCAGAAAAGTCAAAAATAGCAGCCCATACACCCCAAATCATAGGTTTCGGACAACATACATCAACGAAAGACGGGGCCCGGGGTGGGATTTTGGGGGTCTGGGGGCCGGATGGGAGCCTTGGGAACCTTTGGGGACCGGGGGGTTCCTTCGGGATTGGGGTATGGGGATCGGAGCCCTTTGAATCGGGGTAGGGCGATCGGGGCCCTTTGGGGTTGGGTTATAGGACCTCACGACACTGTTCAAATAGAACTTGTTTACTATAACGACCACACTCAAAACCTCTTCTAAAACCCTTTCTAAAATCATCTTTTAAAATGTCTCTAACTGTTTCGCCGAAATAATTCCCTAAAATGTCTAAAACCGTTTCACCCAAATAATCCCCTAAAAGTAATCTCAGCGTGTTCCTTTTGTTTTTGGCATCTCTGTGCTTTCACATTTCAAATTTCTATGAAACCCGTTCCTACGTTAATCTCTTCATCTCATAAATGTTCCTAGCTACACTATTAAGGTTTCGTTACAATATCAATTTATCTCTCCAACTTAAAGCTCAGTGAAGCCGTATTTAAAAATAGAATTTCTATCTCTTTAGACTCCCACATAATTCTAAGATAACAAGTGATGTCATTTCTAACTCCTGACAGTAAAGATCAATGAAGCCCTATTTAAAAATAGAATATTAATTTTTCTCTCTGACCTAAAGAACGTTTATCCCTCAGACCTAAGATTAAAGAATGCCATAACGTTTCTTAATTCCCCCCTCGTAAATCAATATATTCCCCTAGCGATTATGTAAATCAATTTCTCAGGTTAGGTTAGCCTAAAGATCAAAGAAGCCATGTTTGTTTCTTAATTCTCCTTCGTGAATCAATATATTCCCCCGCCGATTATGTAAATCAATTTCTCAGGTTAGGTTCGCCTAAAGACATAAAACAGACATAAATTGCTGTTGACATCCATAAATGTGAAAAAGTTCCTGTTTTTTCATTCTCACTGACAAAAACCATAAAACAGACATGAATTGCTGTTGACATCCATTAAAGTGAGAAAGTTCCTGTTTTTTCATTCTCACTGACAAAAACAATAAAACAGACATGAATTGCTGTTGACATACATAAATTTTAGATATTTCCTTTTTTTTCATTCTCACTGACAAAAAACATAAAACAGACATGAATTTCTGTTGAAATCCATCAAAAACATCAAATAAATTGACCAACACACATAACTATCCAAGGAAACATCCATAAAAGTGAGAAAATTCATGTTTTTTTAAGTGAGAAAATTCCTGTTTTTTCATTCTCACTGAGAAAACCATAAAAACAGACATAAATTGCTGTTGACATCCATAAAAGTGAGAAAGTTCCTGTTTTTTCATTCTCACTGAGAAAACCATAAAACAGACATGAATTACTGTTGACATCCATGAAAAACATCAAATAAATTGACCAAAACCCATAACCATCCAAGAAAACATCCATCAAAGTGAGAAAATTCATGTTTTTTCAAGTGAGAAAATTCCTGTTTTTTCATTCTCAGTGAGAAAACCATAAACCACGTGGTCTTCGTGGGAGTAGCACCCCCCTTTCTACTCTCAATAAATGCCACATTCACTTTTATCACCTTTCTTATAAAGTGGCTTAATTAAGGTTTTTCTAAAATCATTTGGTACTTCCCTTTTTTCAAAAATCATATTCATAATCTTCAGTAGCTTATTTCTAACCTCAGAGCCACCATATTTAAGAAACTCATTTACCGCCCTATCAGCACCTGGAGCCTTATTATTTTTTAATTCTTTTAGTAATGATGGTAATTCTTCCTCACAAAACAAATCTTCCTTCATATCCAAGGTATCACAAATTTTTTAACTTTCCTCTATATCTTTTCCTGCAACTCTAAATCGGTTTAGAAAGTTTTCAAAATGTTCTCCCCTTCTCCCTTTAATTCATTCTTTATCGCTAATTGCGGCCCCATTCCTATCTTTAGCTGGGCCAAGTCCGGATTGACTACTGCCTCTCAATTTATTAACATGCCAGTACAATAATATACTATTATGCCGTCTAGCTGAATCTTCCAGATCATCGGCAATTTTATCCATGGCCTCCACTTCACACCTCCTTAGATCATATTTTAATGCTTTCTCCACTTTCTTGACATTCATTTTGTTTTCATATGATCTATCACTCAGATAATTCTTTTACAAGTCCTTTCTCCTTTCCATCAAACATAAAGCTTTTTCACTGATATTCTTAGCTGCAGTCCTAGCTTTCTTCCCTAAGACACCTTCAGAAACTTCACAAATTATTTTTCTAAAATTATTCCAACCATCTTCCACATTATCAAATTTCAGACTTTCAATATTATGAAATACGTATCGACGACCCTTTGTTTTTTTTAACAAAGGTATGGCGCACGAGACAGGCTTCTATATGTAGATTCTCATTGTCGCATGTCTTCTAAACGCAGACAATTTGAGCCTTTTGTTTATGTCATGACGTCCTAATGGACCTTAAATAAGAAGTGGTGCCTTTGTAAAATTACGTTTTTTTATTGGACCTTTAGCTTTTGCCTTGGCTAGTCTTTTGTCATAACAAAAGACATATCGCCATACTTTTGTTTCTTTTAATTGTTCAGGGGGTGGGACAGAAACTTCCTTTTTGTTTCAACGATTTATCTAGTCCAATTTTTTGATTATACAAGGTAAGGAAGGCATTGACGATCACCTTTGCTTTTTTTTAGTTGTTCAGGTGGTGGGATAAAAACTTCTTCTTTTCCCTTTGCTTAAATTTTGTCATTATGAAAGACATTTCGGCGAACCTTTTGTTTCTTTTAATTGTTCAGGTGGTAGGACAAAAAGTTTTTTTTTCTTCCAACGATTTATGCAGTGCATATTTTTTATTTTCAAAGGTATCGTAGGTATTGATGACCTTATCCATGTCAAAATTCAAAACCCAATCATCATCGTTATGATTTTCATTTTATTTGATTCGTTACACGTCGGCTTATCTTTCGTCATCATGAGATACATATCGCCAAACCTTTGTTTTTTGTTTTTTTTTTAATAAAGGTATGGTAGGCATTTTGATCTTATCCATGTCAAAATCCCCAACCCAATTGTCATCGCTATCGTTTTCAATTTTGACACGTTTCGATTCTCGCTGTCCAGGTTGATTTTCATTGACTCGCTGCTCTTCATTTTCATTTTTGACTCCCTCACTTGTTCTGTGTCGTATGTCTTCTAACCGCGCGTGTCTTGGCCCTTCATTTTCATTTTTAACACGCTCTAATTGTCGTTTTCGCATATCTTCTAACGGCTCGTGTTTTTGCTCTTCAGTTTCATTTTTTATACGTTTTTTTTATTTTGATTACATCAAACAATTTAGCAATGGCCTTTGCTCTAGCTTTCCGCATTGGTGTTGTCGCAATTGATGGTCCTGGTTTTCAAATTCTACATCTTACCACGTTTGATAGTTCAGGTGTATGTTCCAAAGAATCATCATTTATAATAACTGTAACTTCAAATTTTCGTGTCTGGGGCCTTTCAACAGACATCATATTATAAATAACTGTTGCATTGTGTGTGTGTGTGTGTGTGTGTGTGTGTGTGTGTGTGTGTGTGTGTGTGTGTGTGTGTGTGTGTGTGTGTGTGTGTGTGTGTGTGTGTGTGTGTGTGTGTGTGTGTGTGTGTGTGTGTGTGTGTGTGTGTGTGTGTGTGTGTGTGTGTGTGTGTGTGTGTGTGTGTGTGTGTGTGTGTGTGTGTGTGTGTGTGTGTGTGTGTGTGTGTGTGTGTGTGTGTGTGTGTGTGTGTGTGTGTGTGTGTGTGTGTGTGTGTGTGTGTGTGTGTGTGTGTGTGTGTGTGTGTGTGTGTGTGTGTGTGTGTGTGTGTGTGTGTGTGTGTGTGTGTGTGTGTGTGTGTGTGTGTGTGTGTGTGTGTGTGTGTGTGTGTGTGTGTGTGTGTGTGTGTGTGTGTGTGTGTGTGTATGTGTGTGTGTGTGTATGTGTGTGTGTATCTGTGTGTGTTTGTGTTTGTTTGTTTGTGTGTGTGTCTTTGTGTGTTTTTTTGTGTGTGTGTGTGTTTTTGTCTGTGTCTGTGTTTTTCTGTGTGTGTGTGTGTGTTTGTGTGTGTTTGTGTGTGTCATTGTGTGTTTGTTTGTGTGTGTTTATGTGTGTGTGTGTGTGTGTCTGTGTGTATCTGTGTGTTTATGTGTATGTGTGTGTGTGTGTCTGTGTGTGTCTGTGTGTGTGTGTGTGTGTGTGTGTGTGTGTGTGTGTGTGTGTTTGCCTTGTGTAATTGTGCCTTTTCAATTACTAGTTGCCATTTTTATATTGCCATTAATAAATTTTATAGTTACATATTTTCAATTATTAGTTGTCCTAACATTATATTAAAAATTAATCATTTATTTTCTTTCATTTCTTTACAGCCAATTTTCCCGATGTGTGTTGAAAGTTGTTTGGCAAAAAAGGCTATGGTAAATGTTTGGTATACTTAAACAGCTACTTCAATGTAAAACTGCTATTTCAACGTACCTGGTATCGCAATATCCCATCAGTAGGCTAGACTGATATTAATTTAAGGCGTATAATTTTCACATCTATTTTTTAAAGCCAAAAACTTGCGACACATTTTTACTTTTGCATTTAATTGCAAGCATGTGAACATAGCTAATGATGAAAACCATAATCGGTAAAAGTATTTCTTTTTTTTATGCTTAATCTACATATTATCCTCACCAACTCAAAAGGGCGTAATATATATTTTCATAATATGACTTGACAAGAATGAGGCTTTTAAGCTTTTGTCAAGAACAGTGTTTTTTTTCTAGAATTAATATCCCATAGTATAGTAAAAACATCAATTTAGCGTACTTGAAACTTTCTACCAAAGTATATGCATTACTATATTTACTATCAAGATGTTAGGGTCGTCTTTGAGCCGGGGTTTATTACTCTACAAATACAACAAGTTGAGAACGACCCTGTACAGTATTATTTTTTGGTTTTGTAGTGCTATGAAGCAAAAAAAAAGGTAAAAATTAAAATAAGGTAATCTCAATCCATATACATGCCATATTTGACTGGTATATACTGTTTAATACTAATTAATATGACCTCAAAATTACAAGAATAAAATTTAACATCAAAATCGTAATATTTTGAAATCAGGTATAGCAAATTTGTGCAATATATATATATATATATATATATATATATATATATATATATATATATATATATATATATATATATATATATATATATATATATATATATATATATATACATATATATATATATATATATATGATACCGTGAATGTTAGATATTCGTGAAGGTCTATATTTATCGCTTAACGTCCGAAAAACCTTTTTTTCTCCTTTAATTTAGTCAGCGTTGCCAGTCAATTTCTTAAATTTAATGCAAGGTTTGATGATGACAGGTTAGGTTGGATTTGGCTAGGTTACGTTGGGATTGCTTAGCTTAGCTTTTTAACCCATTTCTGATATCTATAACCAAGTTTATCCTAACCTAATGTAACCTAGCCTAACGTTAAAAGAAATTTCGTTTAGAAAGGTTTAAAAAGAAATTGGGGCAACTACACAAAACTTGTGCAAACTGCTAATCCCAAATGAAAACGTCTACCAGCGAATTGTAGGCTATTAGAATCACGGAAACTTTACACTTTATTAGAGTTTGCATAGCCGATAAATTTTTGCATAGCAATTGTAGGATCCCAAGGAGCTTCTCATTTTATATATAAATGATAAAATTATTCAATTACCACATTTTAGACCCAATCATTGACTAATTGATAAATTTTAGAAGGAATTTATTAGTCTTTTAATTGAGCCGTGAGGGTCTTTATAGCACCTAAAACTACGCTCACTGAAGCTGTCCAAGGCCAGCAGATAGCCGCAGACTGTTGGAATTGTTTTTTTTTCTAGGTCGTGGTAAACCATGGTGCGAAATTAAAAGGTGCGAACCATGTCAGAGAAAAGCTTGAGATGTACCAAAACTTATTTTTGTAAGGAAGCTCACTGAAATCCAACCACGTGTAAATAATATTAAACACGAAAAGAAATTTAATAAAGAAGTTAAAAAAAAGGGTTAGAAATCGATACAGAACAAGTAGAAACCATCCTAAAAATGAGGAGGATATTGCCCTCTCAATCCCTGCTGCTTAAGTTTAATCATGACTTCGTCAAAAAACCTGGAACGAATGATCTAACAAGAAACTAATGTAATATATATATATATATATATATACATTTTCCTATTGCCTAGAGAGTCAAAGAGCTTTGTTATTTGAATTTGGTTTGAACAAAAAAGGAAAAATTTAAGGAAACAATTAAACTCATTTTGTATGTAATTTTAATAGCTTTACTAGTATGCATGTATTTCACAAGTTTTGCCTGGCATAGGGATACCATATAGATCTTATGGTAGAGGCTTCACTGTGCCGGGTAAAGAAAGTAAAGCCTCGAAATCCGTTAAGGCAGGTGGTATTTCTTCTGATGAGCCCTAATGGAAGGTTCTACTTGGAAATATTTCGCTAGATTTAAGGTGCTTTTGCTTGTAAATTTACAACGACTTACATTTATTGATGACGACTTTTCATGGATCTGGACATTTCTATTTGGTTGATGGTTCGGTTATACTTTTTGCTCCTAGGTAGTTGGATAGATGAGTAAGGTCAGAACCTCGTTCAAGTGCACATTTGTCTCAATTGCTGGATTAGGATGACAGTTTTTTTTTTTTTCTTGCCAAGTAATTACCTCTAAAACATAATATACTAACTACAACTATTAAAAGATCACTGCACCACTAAACCCCCTACCAATAAAGCTATGCTCCATCCTTCTGCTTCTCCATTTCCATCCCAACCCAACCTCCTTCTCCATAGTTCTCCATCCCAACCCTTTCAAAACCACCGTCTTTATAATCGCTCTGGAAGTTCCAATTTCCCTTTAACTTTCCTTATTGCCTCCTTGCTCCCCATTCTGGGACGACCTGCTAGATGGTTGCCCAAAAGGACGATCTTTGGCAATATATCATCCTGCAACCACAGAATGAGTCCAAGCCATCTCATCCTTTCTCCTACTTTAGCCCTAGAAAGACGATAAATTTTCTTAGAAAGACCCTTTTCTAATATGTATCTTCTCTTTTAGTTTGACCCACATTGACTTAAGTATTTTTATCAGCGTTTCTACATAAGGTTGATTTAAAGTTATATTTGAAACTATTTGATTAATTTGAGTTTATATTCCATTCCAATTAATAATTTAATTGAATTGGATAACGTGGTTGATTTAAAGTCTATCTTCCGGGGTTAGGAGTGCCTTGGATAAATTTTACATAACAATTTTTTTGGTAACCACAGATTTTACTTAAATACAACATATTACATTTTTATAACTTAATGAATGCTATAAATAAATTGCTTATAGATCTTAAGCTTTAAATATTACTGATCTAAATTCACTTGTCAGTCTATTAATTGGTAGTGAATTCTCACTAATTACTGCATGCTGCTGACGTTGATTTCAAACAGGGCAAACCTCTAGGTCCTGGAAATTTGTCTTGGAATTTACTAACTACAAGCTGTTGCAATAAATCAGAAATTGGTTGATATTGGACCAAAAACAAATGACCCATAAACTGGCTCAAGTTGCATCAAAATTTGGTTGATATCTGATAAAATCAACCAAAAGTTGGTTATAAAGTACAATAGTTCTAAAAGAAAATTTTAGATATCAATATACAAATAAAGCAGAAACATTTGCATACATAAGGAAAAAACACAATACTATTTTTTTGTTAAGCAAGAGTCTATCTCAATCGACACTTCAAACACAATTTGCCGCTTAATATAGAAATATTCTGTTTATGATCGGTCTTTAGTCGTATTAGTCTTTGTACGCTCAAATTAGCATTAATAATTAAAAAGATTTATATGTTGACCAGAAGTCACAAAGCTTAGGTAGAACACAAAAACACTGGTCAAAACTTAAAATTTGCTTATGAAAAATAAAGCATGATTTTTTTAACTATCTATAAAGCATTAATACAGATTATATCTTTAATAAACAAAAGAAGCAAGATTTTTTTAACCAAAACAAAAACACTCGAAATACCAATTCAATGTACTCATATTGATAATTTATACTGACATAAGTTATGTTGATACATCATCTTAATTGTTTAGAAACAAAAAATAAGTATGTACCCTTACAGGTTATATAGTCGCTGCAATGTTTATTTGTTTTTACAGATTTTAAATAAGCCAAGCTAAACTTTGCATATGACTGATCTAATTTATCATAAATCATTGCATATAAATCCATAGTTTTTTTTCCACTCCGGTCTAGATATGTCTCTTTTCCAGAGAGCTGTTTAATTGCTCATGTCTTACTAACACAAGTTTAAAAATAAAATTTCAATTCTATATGCTATAATGCGCTCAAAAACTCACACTACGTCTCTGCGCGATGCGCTAAGCGTGCTCAGGAGTTGTCAAAAACCTGAGACAAGATTTTTTCCATAATACTAGGTTTATCAGTTATGATTCACAGATTTAAGGTTTAAAAAAAATATAAATGTTTTTACTTTTATAACTTTAATAAATCAAATAATTTTTACATGTTGATTGCTAAATATCAGTATATATATACTAAACTGACAATGTACATTCATTTGTATTTTTTTAGTAAAGTGCAAATTTTGTTCTGGCCTTGGGAAGGCATAGGGGTTTTGCGCCCAACTTATGTTAATTTCTGCTCCTATTGGGTTTGACTTGGTTATTTATTGTAATTTCTGTTCATTTTGGGTTTCATTTATTTATCGATGCTGATTTGTGGTAGTTTCACGCTTGGTAGATTATTTGATTTTATTTTTGCTCATTTTTTGTTTAATGGAGTTCTTTACTTTTCTTTAAAAAACTTATTTTGTGGAAAAAGTTTAATTTCTGTTCGTTTTATATTGACGTAGTCTTTTCCGGGAAAAGGAAAATAACACTTTAAATCTTTTCGTTTTTTAAGACTTTATAATTTAGCATGCTATTTATATGCTGGAGAAACATTCTCAGCCATTTTTAACAACATACAACATTTTAACAATCTGGACACAAATAGTACTGTTTAACTTAGTTTCATACTTCGTCTAGTTGACCTGAAATGAAAAACATGATACCATTCACAAAAAATCTGTTTACTTTCTTTGATAGCTTGGATACACTTACACTATTTTGATTGGGTTAAATTTTAAGAGAAGACCCAGACCTAAAAGTTTGAACATAAAACCATCAGTCGTTTTTGCGAAGCTTCTGAAATGCCTTATTGGGAATCAGCCTTATCACAGTGCATTTTGATTCAATCTTAAGGCAACATTTAGTTTTTAAACATAATTGGCAAATGGGAGGGTGGGCGTGGAAGGGGGATTAGTTGCCGTCCAACCACTTCGAATATTAAAAAGGGTATCAGCTGTTTCTATTTTCAATCGAATGAGCCCCTTTAGAAGTTCTCACGACAGCTCCTTCGATAAGAAGTGCCCTGGTCTAAACAACAACAACAAAAAAATTACTGATCACTTTCGACTATTAGAAAGAGCACTATCCCTTTGAATTTAAAATGGAATAAGCCCTTTTCTGAAGTTTCTACGACAGAACCTTCTATAAAACCTTGTATGCCCCCACGACAAAATTAAAAACCCTTGCCCCGAGGGCTGTGGGGGAGTGTCCTCCTCAAAAACATATTTTCTATCTGAAAATCAACTACGCTGAACAAAATGGCTATCTCAAAATTTTGATTGGATCTGTTTGGGGGAATAATGGGCGTGAGGGGCTTGTTGCCCTCCAATCACTTTCAGCTATTAAAAAGGGCAATAACCCTTTGAATTCCAGATCGAATGAGCCTGTTTTGAAGGTTCTACGACAACGCCTTCTATAAAAACCTTATATGCCCCCAGGGCATAATTAAAAACCCTTGCCCTGAGGGTTGTTGGGGAGTGTCCTCCTCAAAAACATATTTCCTGTCTGGAAATCAACTATGCAGAATGAAATGACTATATCAAAATTTTGATTGGATGTGTTTGGGGAAATAATGGGCGTGGGGAGGGGGGGGCTAGCTGCCCTCCCAGTCCCTTTAACCATTAAAAAGGATTCTAGCTCTCTGAATTCGAACATAAATTATCCTTTTTTGAAGTTTCGATAAGACTGCTCTCAACAACAACCTTATATGCCCCCATAGCACAACTGAAATTCTTTGCCCTGAGGGTTATGGGGGATCGCCCTCCTCAGAAACACGTTTTCTATCTGGAAATAAACTAACCCGAACAAAATGGCTCTCTCACAATTTTGATTGGATATGTTTGGGTTAATGATGGGCGTGGGCGGGGGGGGGGGGTTAGTTACCCTCCAATCAATTTCGACTATTAAAAAGGGCACTTAGCTCTTTCAATCGAATGAGCCTGTTTTGGAGTTTATACGACAGCGCCTTCAGTAAAAACCTTATATGGCCCTAGGGCATAACTTAAAACCCTTGCCCCGAGGTTTCTGGGGGATTGTCCTCCTCAAAAAGATATTTTCTATCTGGAAAACAACTACGCTGAACAAAATGGCTATCTCAAAATTTTGATTGGATGTGTTTGTGGGCTAGTTGCCCTCCAATTACTTTCGACAATTAAAAAGAGCACTAGCCCTTTGAACTTCCAATCGAATGAGCCTGTTTTGAAGTTTCTACGACAACGCCTTCTATAAATTGTTTGTTTTTAAAGAATTAAGTTGTGTAAAAAAAAAATTATGCCAGTATAAATTATCAGTATAGGTATATTAAATTACGATGTTGAGTAATTTTTTTTGGAAAAAAAGTCTTGCTTTTTGTGTTGTTCAAGAAATATTCTGTATTAATGCTTTGTAAACTGTAAACAAAATACCAATTGGAATTAATTCCAACGGTTGTGTATACACCGTGTTTTATTTTTCATAAGTAACTTTAACTTTTAACCAGTAGTTTAATGTCCTTTCTAAGTTTTGTAGCTTCTGGTCAGTGTATAAGTCTTTAGAAATTGATGCTAATTTTAGTGTGCAAATATTAATGGGCGATTGAGATGGACCCTCACTTAACCAAAAAAAATAGAAAAAAAAGAAAAAAGAATGTATGTAAAATTATGTGTTTTGTTGTTGTTTTTTCTCTCTTATGTATACAAACGTTTATGTTTTTTTGTATATTGATATGAAAAAAATTTTCTTTACACCACAGACCTAGTTTTTTTTACAACCAACTTTTGGTTCATTTTTGCTTATATCAACCAAATTCTGATGCAACTTCAGTTAATTTTGGTTCATGTATTATTGCCAATATCAACCAATTTCTGATGCATTGCAAGAGCTGGTAGTTAGCATATCCCAAGACAAACTTCTTTGTATCCAGGACCTAAAGATTTACCTTGTCTGAAATCAACGTCAACAGCATCCAGTAATTAGTGAGAATTTAGTGAGAATTTACTACCAATTAATTGACTAATGTGAAATTTATATCAGTGATATTTAAAGCTAAAGATGTATAAACAGATTGCTTATAGCCTAAATGGCACTTATTAAGTTAAGGAAAATGTAATAAGTTGTATTTAAGCAAAATCTGTGGTTACCAAAAAAATTGTTATGTAAAATTGATCCAAGGCCTTTCTAACCCCGGAGGATAAATGTTAAATCAACTAAATTACCCAATTAAATTTATTATTAATGGGAATTAAATATAAACTCAAACTAATCAAGTAATTTCAAATATAACTTTAAATCTAGTTAAGTAAAAACGCTGATATAAATTCATAAGCCATTGTGAGTCAATATAAAAGAGACTATGCAAGTTAGAAAAGGGCTGGAAAAACAAATTTATAAGCCTTCAAGGCAAAATAAAAAAAAGGGAAAAGAGTATAACAAGGATGAATCCCAAAAATTGATATTCCTGAAATCAGACATGGCATGACATTTGGCCTAAATAAAATAATAATAACCCCAATAAACTAATTGAGGTTGTATGCACAGAATGACCCATAATTAATGGCAGAATCAAGAAGCATGTTCAAGTAATTGAAATTTGATGTTTCAAAAGAACACATTTAGATTTAGGACAAATCCTTCTAAAGGAGGAAGTATTATGGTAAAATGTCCAATTATCAAACTGTTCGTGGTAACGAACTGTAAGTAATGAGCGACCCGGCTCAATGGTAACCGAAACTCTAAAAAACGGAATTTTGATACCAATAGATACATTAAAAGAATCATATTTTAATTTTGATTTCAAATATATAAGTTTCATCAAGTTTAATATTACCCATCAAAAGTTACGCGCCTGAGAATATTTGGCTGATTTCGAAAAAAGGGGGAAAGACCCCCTAAAAGTTATTGAACCTTAATGAAATTCACACCATCATATTCAGCGTATCAGAGAACCCTATTGTAGAGGTTTCAAGTTCCTATCTACAAAAATATTGTATCTTGTATTTTTTGCCAGAAGAGAGATCACGGATGCGTGTTTATTTTTTTGTTTTTTTTTCCCAGGGGTAATCGTATTGACCCAATGGTCCTAGAATATCGTAAGAGGGCTCATTGGAACGGAAATTAAAAGTTCTAGTGCCCTTTTTAAGTGACCAAAAAAAATGGAGGGCAACTAGGCCCCCTCCCACGCTCATTTTTTTCTCAAAGTCACCCAATAAAAAGTTTTGAGATAGCCATTTTGTCCAGCATAGTCGAAAATCTAATAAATATGTCTAGAAAACCCTATAACATAGGTTTCAAGCTCATATCTGCAAAAATCTGCAACTGTGTATTTTTTGCCAGAAGAAAAATATACGAATATAGAAGTTCGTTACGTAAGTTAATTTGTAAATTACGTCAGAACCAAATTTAGAGACAGCCATTTAGCAAAAAAAAGTAAATTTTTTATGCAAATTTTGTTTACTTATTCAATGCCGGCGAGCCAAAATAAAAGCTGCATTAACTAAAAAACGATTAGAAATTAAATAAAAAAAACAAGTTTTTTAAACTGAAAGTAAGGAGCGACATTAAAACTTAAAACGAACAGAAATTATTCCGTATATGAAAGAGGCTGTGCCCTCCTCAACGCCTCGCTCTTTACGCTAAAGTTTTTATTGTTTAAAAAAAAGAGTTGTGAGAAAGTCAAACTTTAGCGTGAAGAGCGAGGCGTTGAGGAGTTGCAACTGTGACATGTTGTCACAGTTGGAAATATTTGCGGCCACAAGTAGGCCGAGTAACACTTCACAAGTAGTCGAAGTCACAGGTAGTCATAGTTGCAAGTAGTCAAAGCTAGAAGCAGATTTTTCTTCACAAGTAGTTACAGTTGCAAGTATTAGCAATCACAGTAACAAGTTGTCGAGTATCTATCGCATTGTTTCAAAAGTCTAGCAGCCACAGTTGCACGTAGTAGCAGTCAAAGGTAGTCGTATTTGCAGTCGAAAGTAGTCATAGTCACAATTGAAAGTAGTTGCATTCACAACTAATATAGTCACAGTCACAAGTAGTTGCTGCCACATTTAGTCTCAGTCGCAGTAATAGTAGTAGTAGTAGCCCCAAGAGTTTCGATTTAATACTGATTCCTAAGATGCGGCAGATTCAGCAGATTTCCCCTTTTGATAACCTAGATGCCTGTAATGTCTTTTGGTTTCGTTCAAAATCCATTCAAATATTCCCTGAAATTTCACTTTAATACCCTTAGCCCTCACAGACCAATCCAGGTTCAAAAATCCTAACCCTTCCTAATAATAATACGTATATATAAATACAGAGCAAATTCCTTAATTGAAAGCCTTGCCTCGGGGGCTATGTGAGTATGCCATCCCAGTAGGCATGGTTATTGGTTCTTTTAACTATCTTAAATAAAATTACTATCTCAAATTTGTGATTAGTGTTGTGGTAGGGCATACAAAATTGTGAGAGGGGAATCAACCAGCCCTGTAGATTCCAACTTAATAACCTCAGTCATCCCTGAGATATTGCTAGTACCCCTTTTGACAACCATCCTGCAAATAGTGTGTTTGATTTTGTTCAAAATAATCCTCAACATTTCCTGAAAGTTTAACCGTAATACCCAAAGCCTTTTGGACACCTAGGATTAAAAATAACCAATAACCAAACACTATATACAAATCCCCCTAAGCAAACCGTATATTCAAACAATGGGCAACTTGCATAACTTATAGCAACCCCCCGCCCCCCCCGCCCAAAAAAAAGGACGTAGTTGGGTAGCTGGTTGCCCCTCGATCTCGTTAGACTCTTGAAAAAACACTAGAACTTCAGTTTTCAATCAAATGAGCCCTCCCTCCCCCCCCAATTCTTTACGATAAACCCTTCCATACGAAGTGCTCTGGAGTAAAATACAATATATAAATAATGAATACGATATTGAAGCCTTATGGCTCTTTACTATAGACAATGCTAGAGCGTCGCTCTGCTTCAAATCTAATAAATATGTGTTGGAGTCAGCTAAAAAAAAAGCAGAGAAAAAAAGAAAAAGATACAATTTAATTTTGAAATAAACTAGAAGTAAATATCATTGAGAGGTTGCAGAGAGGTTTTACACTTCCCCAAATCAGAGGTATGAATTAAATGGGGGAAGGGGGACATCTTTCTACCCTTGGATTTTTCTAAATATTTTTTTTGTACTTTCATTGAAAATGCTCTTTCAGTATTTTCTTTATATAAATTAAAAAAAGAAACAAAACAAAATGTCCTTCCCTGGATTTTGGAAAAAAACACTTTTCGCCTCCCGCCCTGTATTTTTGTGAATTGGAACCACTGTCCCCAGACCATTACTAAACATACTCTGATCATGGTTTGATTCAGTTGACGATTTAAGAGTACGTAATCTGCCTAGCCACCTGCCAAAAATTGATTCTGTGCCCACTCCTGTGAATGATATTATTCACTTGTTACTTAAAGCACCAAATTAAGAATAATCCATATGAGAGGGATTCAAGACAATAATGTTAAATATTTCTTAGCCTACCATTTGCATTATTTAGTAACGGTCGAATTCAACCCGAATACGTTACCAGGGGGTAAGGGGGTCAATATGCCACTTAATATATATTTATTTTTATTATTATAAGTTTAAAATTGTTAATTTCAACTTGCCTGACTTCCAAGAACAAAAGTTACATTTTAATTAATTAAGCATCAATCTTCCTTTCTTTTCATTCATTTTCTTAGAGGTGTGACGGACCCTAAAATGACCCTCTTGTTTTCCCATTGACTTTGTTAATCAACTACTCTTAAAAGGATGACATTTTCGATAAAAAACACAATAGATGATGTTAACTCCGGGGGGTGGATTATTTTTAGGAAAATTCCTTTTTGGGGCGTTCCTAGGAGAAGTGCCCGAAGTTAAAACGGAACTTGTCTAATTCTTATAAACAGGGAAAGTGAAATAAAAATTTCATGAAGTTTTATGATTCCACGTTCTGAAGCACAATTTTGCTCTTTATTAAATTACAGGGAAGAGCTCAGGACAAACTGCAAAGGGTAGTTTAAGGTGTGGCATTCAATATGCATCTTATAAAGTGTTAGCCTTTCTAAAGAAAAGTGATTAGTCTTTTAATAAATTGTTTGAATTATTCTTCAGTATAAGAAAATTGCCAGATTAACTGCTACTTCTGTCTTCTAACCACGACTATGTGGTTTTAATATTATATGACTCAGGACAATTGAGTTTTTTCAAGCTGAATTTGATCAAATTAATTTTTTTATATAAAATATAAAAATAAATCTTATATAAACGTAAGGATATGAAAGAAAGGCATGGTTACAAGAACAACCTTCTCTTTGACCTAATTAAATAAAAAAAGTAAGTATTTTCAACTGAAAGTAAGGAGAAACGTTAAAACTCAAAATGAAACGAAAATATTCAGGATATGAAGAGGTTGCCCACCTCGTCAATACCTTGCTCTTCACGCTAAAGTTTGTAGTACTTATAAAAAAGCTTCCTATTCTAATTAAACAGCCGTTGTGTTTCAGGATTCGTTCTTCAAAAATTGAGACAAACAGTCAAACTGTAGCTTAAAGAGCACGGTATTCATGAGGGGGCAACCCCTTCATACATGGAATATTTTTGTTAGTTCTTAGTTGTAATGTTGCTTCTTGCTTTCAGTTTAAAAATTTAGTTTTTGATTTAATTACTGATCGTTTTTCAGATAATACCGGTAACTCTGGCTCACCCTCCATGGAAAATTCCTTTTTTCACGGGAAATGCCTCCAAGGAAAGTGCCTCGTATTTAAAATACCCCCCCCCCCAAAAAAAAAACTTCCGAAAAAATCCATCCTCGCTGAAAATCCCCCTGCGTAAATTTTCTTGCAGAAGATTTAGCCTGAAAAATTCTCCTCAGCATACTTTCATTTGAAGGAGGCTTTATTTTCTAACCGTTTTTCTGACCACTCCGGAAATCCACCCACCTCTTCCGTGGAAATTATTTTACAGAAATCCAAACCCACTGAAAATTTCCCCCAGAACATCTTCACATGCAAGATTCAGTAGGCAAAGAGAAAAAAAAGAATAATGTATAGGAATTTTCTCAAATACACCCCAGTGTAAAATTTCCCCTGGAAACTTCGCCACCGAAAATTTCCCTCAACACGGAAAATTATCCCCATGGATACCCACCCCAAGCAAAAATGCTCCCACCCGGAAAATTGTTTGTATACTTCCCAATATATACTTCCCTATACGTAAACATGAGAAAATTTTATAACATAAAGACCTATCCCCAGGGGCTGGGGGGGGGGGGGTAGTTTTACCTCTGAAGGAATATTTTTGAAAGTTTTTAACTATGCAGAGCAAAATAGCTATCTCAAAGTTTTAATCAGACGATTTTGGGGTAAAAGGGGCGTGGGAGGGGGCTACTTGATCTCTAATCTTCTTGGTCGATTAAAAAGGGCACTAGAAATTTTAATTTCCGTTTAAATTAGCTTCATCCCGGTGTTCTAGGACAATTGGTTTGATAAAATCACCCCTGGAAAAAAATAATAAAAAAATAGAATCCACACGCATTCGTTATCTTTGTTCTGGCAAAAAAATATAAATTTTACATTTTAAACATAGGAGCTTGAAACCTCTACAGTAGGCTTCTCGGATACTTTGAATCTGATGGTGTGAGTTTAATTAATATGTTTTTACTTTTACGGGGTGTTTTCCCACTTTTTCGTAAATCGGGCAAATATTTTCGGGATAGTCGCCTTTAATGGGTAGCATTGAAGTAAAAATGAATTTTATATGTTTGGAATCATCGGCCGATTCTTTTGATATATCTATTTATATCAAAATTCCGTTTCTTAAAATTTTGGTTATTATTGAGCCATGTCGCTCCTTACTAACAGTTCGTTCCCACAAACTGTTTGATAAACGACAACTGTAACCTCGCTCTTCATGCTAAAGTATTTTAGAAGTCTTAAAAAAACTTCTTAATCTAATTAAACGGCCCTTATGTTTTAGGAGTCGTTCTTAAAGGATTGGGACAACAAGTCAAACTTTACCGCAAAGAGCGAAGTATTGAGAAGAGGACCTGCCCCCTCATATACAGAATAATTTACTGTTTGTTTTAAGTTTCAATGTTGCTCCTTACTTTCAGTCGGAAAACTGTATTTTTTATTTAATTTCTGATCGTTTTTTAAATAATACCAAGAAATCAAGATTTCTCCATGGAAAATTCCCTCCCCAACGGTAAAATTCTCTAAGTAAAACTCTCAATTAAAATACCCCGCTCTGGAAAATTCCCCCCAGACAGTTCCATCTTTGATCCACAGGTAAATTTCTTGTGGACGATTCCGCCTGAAAAAATCTTCTTGGAATACTTTTATTTGAAAAAGATTTCAATTCCTGATCGTTTTTAAATCATGTCGGCTATCCCCCCTCCGTGGAAATTTTTTTCAGAAATCCTCCTACTGCTAGTGGAAGATTTCCACATGGAAAATTTATCCCGTGGAAAATCTTCCCAGGGAAACCCCTTCAGGCAATCCCAAACCTGCTGAAAAATTTTCCCTGGGACATCTCCACAGGTTAAATTTAGTCGGCAAAGACAAAGTAAGACAAATAAAAAGAATTTCGCAAAGGAATTCTGGCCAAATCCCCTAGTTTAAAATTTCCCTGAAAAGCACAATTCTGGAAACTTCCTTCCCTGCGGAAAAATTTCACCGTAGTAAATCCCCAATAATAAAATTATCCTCCCCCCCCCAAAAAAAAGCCTGTATTCTTCCCAACAATAAATATTATACGAACAATGAGAAAAATTCGTAGCATAGAGCACTTTCAAACAACAAATTTAACGTACCTAAGAACAAGAATGCCCATTACAATTTTGGTGCTCAGGAATATCAATAAAGTAAGAAACAAAGATGGCCTCCATGTCAACAGGGTAGATGGACCGTTACTTAGTGAAACCCTTAGACTAGGAAAACAGAAGTCAATAGTAGGCTATATATAAAGGTAAATAGTGGATATATTTCTGTTGATCTACACGACAAGCTCTCCCAAGAACCAAGAACGTTAGTGTTACTTAAATTAAGTATTTTGTTTAGTTAGAAAGTATTGATGGTTCCTTAATCCTATTTACAGAAAAGTATCATCATGTCATCTATTGTAGTTAATGGTTTTCAAAGGATACTGGAATGAGCAAACTCCTATCCTGACTCTGTGTGCCTTTAGGTCCCAAAGTTAGGAAGCTGTTGCCCCGGGTTTACACGTAAAGGAGCACAGACCCAGAAACGGAAGACCAAATTTTAATAGAAACCCGGTAGAATATAAATTCTTAATATAGAATTTGTACAATACTTACTAATGAGGCCTTGGCTCATCCGATTTTATTTAATATATCGCTAGGTGGCTTTTAAAACAAATTCTCTTCTCATATTTTACAAATTTGAAGTAATTGTCAAAATTAATCTACTTTCTCCAAAACAACCATACTACCAACTGCATATGCCCTTATCCATCCTTATAGCCCATATCGAATATAAAAAGAACATTTTCTCAGATGAGAGTAAAAAGCAGAGTTAAAACTCAGAACAAACATAAATTACTCATCATGCTAAGGAACTTCACCCCCTAGTCTTTACGATAAAGTTTGACCTTTTGTCCTTGATGCATCAAGAACCATTGCTCAAAATCAAGAAAATTCGAGTGGGATAAAGGCTATTTTTCACATTACCTCGATAATTGAAGAGCTTATTGATGTACATTTGCTTTTAGCAATTAAATTTCCAGCTCAAACGTTTTAAGAGACAATAGATAAATACAACGCTTGCAGTTACCAGCAATTAGTAATATATGTTGCTCTTATCAAAGCAATATAAAACTTTCATAACAGCAACATAAGGCTTCTGTATACAAGAGCAGGGATTAAGGAGAAGGGAGTATCCTCACAGACACAATAACTGTTTTTCGTTTTCAGGTTCAGTCTCAATGTCGCTCTTTAGTTTCATTGAAAAAAAAACTTGTTTTTTATTTTAGTTCCTGTTCGTTTCTAGTGCCATTGAAAAAAAAAAGAAATTTTTTCTACTACAATTAAGAAGTAACATTAAAACCTAAAACAGACTGAAATTATTCCCCATATGAAGGGGGCCTTCCTCCTCAATACCCCGCTCTTCAAACTAAGACTTCTTAGTACTTTTAAAATTCCTTAGGTTCAAATTCAACAGCCATTGTTTTTCACGAATCTTTCTTAAGGAATGGGAACAAAAGACTGATATTTTAGCATAAATAGCGGGGTTGAAAGGAGGGAACACCCCCTCCTCTTCTTCATATACAGAATGACTTCTGGCCGTTTGCGTTTTAATGTTGTCTCATTACTTTCAGTAGAAAACCCTTCTTTTATAATTTAATTTATGATCGTTTTTCCAACAAAATCCCTGGAAATCCACCTTCCCCTCCATGGAAGGTCCTCCTACGTAATATCCTTCCGGTCAGAAATTATCTCAGGTCAATTCCATCCTCGCTGCAAAGTCTCCCCAAAAATTTCTTGCGGACGATTCCGCCTGAAGATTATCCTTAGCATCCTTTCATTTGAAAACAGACTTGTCTCTATTTTATTTCTGATCGTTTGGAAGGTCATGGTGGTATTCTCTCTATGTGAAAATTATCTTGGAAATCCTCACTCCTTCCAATAAAAAGTTTCTCCCGAGGGAAACACCCCCTCCACGTAAACATCCCCAGGAGAATTCCAACTTCGCTGAAAATTTCGCTCGGACAATTCTCCAAGAATGTCTCCTCATGTTAAATAAAGTCGCCAACGAGAAATTAAGACAAATAAAAACGAATTTCATATATGAATTCCCCCGTATAAAATTTCCACTGGATAGCTCCCCCATCGGAAACTTCTCTTCTAATAGAAAAATCCAAACGTAGAAATCCATCTCTAGAAAATCCACCCCACCCCCTATGAAAAATGTCTTTCTATTTTCCTAATAACGAACATTATATGTAAGAAATGGGCAAATTTCATAAACTGCAGTACTTCCCTGAGGAAAAGGGGGGAATCGTGTCATTTCCAAAGGCATAATTATTGGAACTTTCAACTTTGCCGAATAAAATTACTATCTCAAAATATTGATTGGACGACTTTGGAGATAAAAGAGTCGTGGGAGGGGGCTAGCTGCCCTCCAATTTTTTGGTCGCTTAAAAAGGTCACTAGAGCTCTAATTTACGTCCGAATGAGCCCTTTCTCAATCTTTTAGGACTATAGGTTCGACGCGATCACCCCTGTAAAGAACAGGAAAAAAAAAAAAAAAATCACGCATCTGTGATCTTTCTTCTGAGAAAAATTTCAAAATTCCCAATTTTTTCAGATGGGTTCTTGTAGTTAAGTTCACTGATACGGTGAATCTGATGGCGTGATTTTCTTAATATTCCGTAACTTTTTGGGGGTGTTTCCCCCCTTTTTTAAAAATCAGGCGAATTTTCTCAGGCTCGTAGCTTTTGATGAGTAACATTCAGTGGCGGATCTAGGGGAGGGGCAAGGGGGATGCGTTCCCCCTAACATAGTCTAAATTAGTGTAATTTACTTAATTAACGGAAGTTTGCGTTAATTAAACTTGCTCCTAACGTAAGTTTATCGGATTGACCTATTTTGCACCCCCCCCCCTTAAAAAATCCTGGATCCGCCACTGGTAACACTAAACTTAATGCAGTTTATATATTTAGAATCAGCATAAAAAGCCAATTCTTTTTACATATCTATGGTTATCAAAACATCCATTTTTCAGTGTTTCGATTACTATTGGCCAGAGTCGCTCCTTGCTTACAGTTCTTTAACACTAAAAGTTTGATACCTAGAGTTAACCGAAGTGTCAGAAGGGCTACCCTTACTTCAAATATGTCTCTTTATTCAAATTTTATTTTTTACAGAAAAAAAAATTGAGAAAAAGAATATTTGTTTTTTGAAATAACGTATAATTCTTAGAAATGGACTGCTATCTCTGCAATATGAACATGACTTTAGCCCTCTTAGCATTAATACTGCACGCTTGTCAAAAATAAACTGTGGGATCCTGCTTCCTACAGTTTTAAAAGTGAGTTTTCGAACAAATCTTTTTCCTACATATATCTTCCAAGCATATCTTCTTAGCAAAGGGGCCAAGAAGCAATACCCCCAAGGAAACGAGAAGAAATTAAAAAAGGAACATAAATAAAGAAATGTAAATTGTTCCCATTTAAGTTCCGGTAAAATAAGCTTCTGGTAGTAATTGTCCTTGGCTCCTCTCATGGGAAGTTTCCTGTCAGCACTCATGACGCTCCTTTATCTTTTCACCTTTCGTTCCTATAAGCTTATGAATGCAATCCTTAATGTTACATCAACATTTTGTTACGACCAAAAAAGGGGAGCTATTACTCCACAGCACCTATATTACAGGCTAAATAAAAAAGTATAAAAAAGTAACGAAGGGGAGATAAAAATTTGATTTCTACCCCCCCCCCCCTCTTCCTTCCATATTTACCTGGAAGCTCATGGAGAATTCAAAAATTTCGCCATGAAAATTTTATTTTTGAGGCTTCAGGCACACGCTCTCCTCTCATACACAATGATTTACTCGCCATCCTTCCCAGCAGCTGATGCGTAATTATACATCACATCACGTAATGTTATAAAGCTTCAAGTGGATCAACTTAGTCAAATGAAGTTTTAAAATAAAATATATAAGCTATTAGCCGTTCATTTTGCAGGGACTGCCTTGAATCTTTTGGAACAATTGCGTTACTGCACGGCAATACCGCATCTGAAACTTGGCAGCTCAATATGCATTTTTTCGATAATTTTATTTTGGTTGGGAATATATTAATTTTCAATCGATTGTATTTTGGCCTTCTAGAAGGGGGTGGGGTGCTATTTTGTTATGAGTAGAGAGCTATCTTATACTCCCACGATTACCACGTGGTTTATGGTTTTTGTCAGTGAGAATGGAAAAACAGTATTTTTCTCACTTGAAAAAAACAGGAACTTTCTCAAATTGATGGTTGTTTTCATGGATGGTTATGTGTGTGGGTCAATTTATTTGATGTTTTTCATGGATGTCAACAGCAGTTCATGTCTGTTTTATGGATTTTGTCAGTGAGAATGAAAAAACAGGAACTTTCTCACATTTATGTCTGTTTGTTGTCAGTGAGAATGGAAAAACAGGAACTTTCTCACTTTGATGGATTATTGAGTCTAATGGGGACAGAGTCAATGACCTCTTTCTCCAAGGTCTCTTTCTCCAGGTGTGTTTTTGGCACGCTCGAGAAGAATGTCATGATCCTGGAAAGAGTATTTGTTGTTGTTGTTGTTTTGGGCAAGCTCCCAGCGAATGTCAAGGGAGAACACGTGGTTAATCAAAGTGGGACACCTGTGCTGACAGTCATTAATCAAATTGTTTCCGGGCAAAGTTTAATAGGGTCTGACAGATGACATCAAGTTAATTAATGTCTGATGTATTTCCAAAGAGAATGTTTCCGAGGCAAAGTTTAGATCATACATGACAGATGATGTCATGATTGATTGATTGGCATGAAAGGGGAATTAATTTGTTGTTTCTAAGGGGAATTATTGATTTACGAAAGGGAAATTAATTTGTTGTTTCTAAAGAGAATCGTTTCCGAGCGAATGTTTTGATCTTAGCGCGCGAAAAGGTTTCTTTGTAATTTCAAATGTGAAAGCACAGGGATGCCAAAAACAAAAGGAACTCACTGAAATTACGTTTAGGGATTATTTGGGTGAAACCGTTTTAGCCATTATAGGGAATTATTTCGGCGAAACAGTTAGAGAAATTTTAAAAGATGATTTAAAAGATGATTTTAGAAGAGTATTTGAGGGTAAAATTCTGTGGTCCTTATAATCCACAAGTTGTATTTTAACAGTGTCGTGAGGTCCTCTACCCCAACCCCAAAGGCTCCTCATACCCCACCCCAACCCCGAAGGAAGCCCCCCGGTCCCCAAAGGTCCACCGGGCTCCCAAAAGACCACCAGGCTCCCAAAGGGCCCCCCGGACCCCCAAAGGCCCTCCACCAGACCCCAAAGGTCCACTGGGCTCCCAAAGGACCAATCGGCCCTCAAGTGCCCCCCAGACCCCTAAAGGCTCTCCCCAGACCCCCAAAAGTCCTCCCCGGGCCCCCCAAAGGCCCTCCCTCAGTCCGCAAAGGTCCACAGGGCTCCCAAAGGGCCACCCGGCCCTAAAGGGCCCCCAGACCCCCAAAGGACCACCGGTGTCCCCAAGGTCCCTGAGCCCCCATTTTTTAATACTTTTTTAAGGCTTTATTATATCTTTTCAGAACAAGTTCTTTTCTTAATGTTCATCCTAAACCCAATTTACAAGTTGAAGTACCCATCCTTTTCACCCACAACTTTACTATACTGATTGTTGAATGCTCCAACACCAAGCAATACTTTTCAAAGGCATTTCAGAACAAGTTCTTTTCTTAATCTCCCTCCTAAACCAATTTTACAAATTGAAGTAGCCATCCTTTACACCCACAATTACTTTACAGCTTTTTATATGCTCCAACACCAAGCAATACTTTTCAAAGGGCATTTCAGAACAAGTTCTTTTCTTAATGTCCATCCTAAATCCCACTTTACAAGTTGAAGTTCCCATCCTTTTCACCCACAACTTTACTTTACAGCTTTTTGAATGCCCAACACCAAGCAATACTTTTCAAAAGGCATTTCAGAACAAGTTCTGTTCTTAGTGACCGTCCTAAACCCATTTTACAAAGTGAAGTACCCATCCTTTTCACCCACAACTTAGTTATAGGTATGAGTTTGAAGTTTTACCTTGGAGACTTAGCTTAGAGTTTTAGTTTGGTTTAGTTTTAGTTAAAAGTTTAGAGGTTTTTTTATCATAGACTCTTAGCTTAGAGTTTTTGTTAGAGCCTTAGTTAAGTTTATTCTTAGGTATGAGTTTAGAGTTTTTAGCTTAGAGTCTTAGATTAAAGTTTTATTGTGGGTTATTTCTAGTTTAGTTTAGTTTTAGTTCATATTTTATATTTTTTATATTAGATTATTTTATTAAATATTAATTTTGGTTTATTTTGAGTTAAAAGTTTAGAGTTTTTTTAGCTTAGAGTCATAGCTTAGAGTTTTTGTTAGGGTTCTAGTTTAGTTTAGTTTTAGTTAAGATTTTAGAGTTTTTAGCTTAGATTCGTAGCTCAGAGTTTTATTCAGAGTTCTAGTCTAGTTTAGTTTAGTTAAAGTTCAGAATTTATAGTTTTAGCTTAGAGTCATAGCTTATAATTTTACTTAAAGTTGTAGTTTGGTTAAGTTTTAGTTAAGAGTTTCGAGTTTTAGCTTGGAGTCTTAGCTCAGAGTTTTTGTTAGAGTTCTAGTTTAGTTTAGTTTTAGTTAAGAGTTTAGAGTTTTACCTTAGAGTCTTAGCTTAGAGTTTTAGTTAGAGTTGAAGTTTAGTTTAGTTACAGTTAGTTTAGTTACTTAAGAGTTTAGAGTTTTTGGCTTAGAGTCTTTTGCTTAGAGTTTTTGTTGAAGTTCTAGTTTAGTTTAGTTTTAGTTAATAGTTTAGAGTTTTAGCTTAGAGTCTTAGCTTAGAGTTTTTGTTAGAGTTGAAGTTTAGTTTAATTTAGTTAAGAATTTGATATTTTACCTTTGAGTTTCAGTTTGAGTTCTAGTCTAGTTTACTTCTAGTTTAGAGTTTACAGTTTTTTATCTTATAGTCTTAGCTTAGAGTTTTAGTTAGAGTTTTAGTTTAGTTTTAGTTAAGAGTTTAGAATTTTAGCTTAGAGTCTTAGCTTAGAGTTTTTGTTAGAGTTTTAGTTTATTTTAGTTTTGAGTTCTAGTTTAGTTTACATATAGTTAAGAGTTTGGAGTTTTACCTTAGAGACTTAGCTTAGAGTTTTAGTTTAGTTTAGTTTTAGTTAAGAGTTTAGAGTTTTTAGCTTAGAGTTTTTGTTAGAGTTAAATTTAGAACTCTAACAAAAACTCTAAGCTAGGACTCTAAGCTAAAAAACTCTGCACTCTTAAATAAAACTAAACTAAACTAAAACTTCAACAAAAACTCCAAACTACGACTCTAAGCTAGAAACTCTAAACTCTTAACTATAACTAAACTAAACTTCAACTCTAACTATAACTCTAAGCTAAGACTCTAAGCTACAACTCTAAACTCTTAACTAAAACTAAACTAAACTAAAACTCTAAGCTAAGTCTCGAAGGTAAAACTCCAGACGCTTAACTATATCTAAACTAAACTAGAACTCTAACAAAAACTCTAAGCTACGACTCTAAGATAAAACTCTAAACTCTTAACTAAAACTAAAATAAACTAGAACTCTAACAAAAACTCTAAGCTAAGACTCTAAGCTAAAATTCTAAACTCCTAACTAAAACTAAACTAAACGAGAACTCTAACTAAAACTATAAGCTATTACTCTAAGGTAAAACACTAAACTCTTAACTAAAAGTAAACTAAACTAGAACTCCAAATGAAACTCAAAGGTAAAACATCAAATTCTTAACTAAAATTAAACTAAACTAGAACTCTAACAAAAACTCTAAGCTAAGACTCTAAGCTAAAATTCTAAACTCTTAACTAAAACTAAACTACACTAGAACTCTAACTAAAACTCTATGCTAAGACTCTAAGGTAAAACACTAAACTCTTAACTAAAAGTAAACTAAACTAGAACTCTAACTGAAACTCAAAGGTGAAACATCAAATTCTTAACTAAAATTAAACTAAACTAGAACTCTAACAAAAACTCTAAGCTAAGACTCTAAGGTAAAACTCTAAACTCTTAAGTAAAACTAAACTAAACTAGAACTCTAACAAAAACTGTAAGCTAAGACTCAGCTAAAACTCGAAACTCTTGACTAAATCTTAACCAAACTATAACTTTAAGTAAAACTCTAAGCTATGACTCTAAGCTAAAAATCTAAATTCTTAACTGTAACTAAACTAAACTTTAACTCTAACTAAAACTCTAAGCTAAGACTGTATAGTAAAACTCTATACTCTTAACTAAAACTAAATTAAACTAGAACTCTATATAAAACTAAGCTAAGACTCTAAGCTAAAAACTCTAAACTCTTAACTAAAACTAAACTAAACTAGAACTATAAGTAAAAATCTAAGTCTAAGCTAAGAATCTAAACTAAAACTAAACAAAACTTGAAATTCAACAAAAACTCTAAGCTAAGACTCTATGGTAAAACTCTAAACTCTTAACTAAAACTAAATTAAACTAGAACTCTAACTAAAACTAAACTATGCTGAGACTATAAGCTAAAATTCTATACTCTTAAGTAAAACTAAAATTAACTAAAAATCTAAGATAATTATCTAAGTTAACACTCCAAACTCTTAACTATAACTAAACTTAACTAGGACTCTAACAAAAACTCTAAGCTAAGACTCTAAGCTAAAACTCTAAACTCTTAACAAACACTAAACTAAACTAGAACTCTAACAAAAACTCTAAGCTAAGACTCTAAGCTAAAACTCTAAACTCTTAACTAAAACTAAATTAAACTAAAACTATAATCAAAAATCCAAGTATAAACTAAAACTCTAAACTAAACTAGAACTGCAACAAAAAAACTCTAAACTAATACTATAAGCTAAAAGCTCTATACTCTTAACTAAAACTAAACTAAACTATAACTCTAAAAAAACCTAAGATAAGACTCTATGGTAAAACTCTAAACTCTTAACTAAAATTAAACTAAACTAAAACTCTAAGCTAAGAATATAATATAAAAACTCTAAACTCTTAAATATAACTAAACTAAACTAGAACTCTAGCAAAAACTCTAAGATAATACTCTATGCTAAAAAACTCTAAACTCCTAACTAAAACTAAACTAAACTATAACTCTAAGCTAAGACTCTAAGATAAAACTCTAAACTCTTAACTATTACTAAACTAAACTATAACCTTGATAAAAACTATGCTAAGACTCTAGGCTAAAAACTCTAAACTCTTAACTAAAACTAAACTAAACTAGAACTCTAACAAAAACTCTAAGCTAAGACTCTAGGCTAAAATTCTAAACTCATAACTAAAACTAAACTAAACTAGAACTCTAACAAAAACTCTAAGCTAAGACTCTAACCTAAAAACTCTAAACTCTTAACTAAAACTAAACTAAACTAAAACTCAAAGACTTGAATCTAATTTAAAACTATAAATCCTTAACTTAAAATAAACTAAAATAGTACTCTAACTAAGACTCTAGCATAACAATCCAAGACAAACATCCAAACTCCTAACTATAACTAAAATAAACTTCAACTCTAACAAAAAATCTAAGCGAATACTCTAAGCTAAAAATCTAAAATATTAACTAAAACTAAACTAAACTAAAACTTCAACAAAAACTCTAAGCTAAGACTCTAAGCTAAAAACTCTAAGCTCTTAACTAAAACTAAAATAAACTAGAACTCTAACAAAAACTCTAAGCTAATACTATAAACTAAAAACTCTAAACTATTAAATAAAAATAAAATAAACTAGAACTATAACTAAAACTATAAATTAAGACTCTAAGGTAAAACACCAAACTCTTAACTAAAACTAAACTAAACTAGAACTCTAACAAAAACTCTAAGCTAAAAAACTCTAAACTCTTAACTAAAACTAAAATAAAACTCTATGCTAAATCTCTAAGGTAAAACTCCAAACTCTTAACTATATGTAAACTATACAATAAATCAAAACTAAAATAAAATAGAAATCAAACAAAACATATAATATATTACTCTAATATAAAAATATAAACTGTTGAATAAAAATAAAAGAAACTCAAACTAAAACAAAAAATATAAGCTAAGACTCTAAGCTAAAAAACTGTAAACTATTAACTAAAACTAAACTAAACTAGAACTCTAACTGAAACTCAAAGGTAAAACATCAAATTCCTTAACTAAAATTAAACTAAACTTCAACTCTAACAAAAACTCTAAGCTAAGACTCTAAGCTAAAACTCTAAACAATTAACTAAAACTAAACTAAACTAGAACTTCAACAAAAACTCTAAGCTAAAAACTCTAAACTCTTAACTGAAAATTAAACAAACTATAACTTTAAGTAAAACTCTAATCTATGACTCTAAGATAAAACTCTAAATTCTGAACTTTAACTAAAGCTAAACTAAACTATAACTCTAACTAAAACTCTAAGATAATACTCTATGGTAAACTCTATACTCTTAACTAAAACTAAACGAAACTAGAACTCTAACTGAAACTCAAAGGTAAAAAATCAAACTATGAACTAAAATTAAAATAAACTATAACTCAAAAAAAAAACTCTAAACTCTTAAATAAAAAAAAAATAAACTGCAACTCTAAAAAAATCATATTCTAAGACTATAAGCTAAAACTATAAACTAAAACAAAAATATTCTAGAAATTCAACATAAACTCTAAGCTAAGACTCTAAGCGAAAAACACTAAACTCCTAACTAAAACTAAAATAAACTAGAACTCTAACAAAAACTCTAAGCTGAGACTCTAAGCCAAAACTCTAAACTCTTAAGTAAAACTAAACTAAACTAGAACTCTAAGCTAAGACTCTAAGGTAGAACACCAAACTCTTAAAACTAAACTAAACTAGAACTCTAACTGAAACTCAAAGGTAAAACATCAAACTCTTAACTAAAATTAAACTAAACTAGAACTCTAACAAAAAACTCTAAGCTAAAACTCGAAACTCTTAACTAAAACTTAGCCAAACTAAAACTTTAAGTAAAACTCTAAGCTATGACTCTAAGCTAAAACTCTAAATTCTTAACTTTAACTAAACTAAACTTCAACTCTAACTAAAACTCTAATCTAAGTCTATAGTCTAAAATTCCAAACTCTTAACTATATCTAAACTAAACTAGAAATCTAACAAAAACTCTAAGTTAATATTCTAAGCTAAAACTCTAAACTCTTAACTAAAACTTAACCAAAGTAAAGCATTAAGTAAAATTCTAAGCTATGACTCTAAGCTAAAACTCTAAATTCTGAACTCTAACTAAACTAAACTAAACTAGAACTCTGAATAAAACTCTAAGCTAAGAATCTAAGCTAAAAACTCTAAACTCTTAACTAAAAATAAACTAAACTAGAACTCTAAAAAAAACTATAAGCTAAGACTCTAAGCTAAAAAAAAACTCTAAACTTTTAACTAAAACTAAACCAAACTAAAACTTTAAGCTAAAAATCTAAGCTAAAAAATCTAAACTCTTAAATAAAACTAAACTAAACTAGAACTCTAACTTAAACTCAAAGGTAAAACATCAAACTCTTAACTAAAATTAAACTAAACTAGAACTCTAACAAAAAACTCTAAGCTAAAACTCGAAACTCTTAACTAAAACTTAACCAAACTACAACTTTAAGTAAAATTATAAGCTATGACTCTAAGCTAAAACTATAAATTCTGAACTGTAACTAAACTAAACTAAACTAGAACTCTGAATAAAAATATAATATAATAATATAATATAAAAACTATGAACTATTAACTAAAAATAGACTATAACTATAACAAAAACTCTAAGCTAAGACTCTAAGCTAAAAAAAAAACTCTAAACTTTTAACTAAAACTAAACCAAACTAAATCTTTAAGCTAAGACTCTAAGCTAAAAAAAACTCTAAACTCTTAACTAAAACTAAAATAAACTAGAACTAAACCAAACTAAAACTTTAAGCTAAGACTCTAAGCTAAAATCTCTAAACTCTTAACTAAAACTAAACTAAACTAGAACTCTAACAAAAACTCTAAGCTAAGAGTCTAAGCTAAAAAAAAACCTCTAAACTTTTAACTAAAACTAAACCAAACTAAAACTCTAAGCGAAGTCTCTAAGGGAAAACTTCAAACTCATACCTATATCTAAGTTGTGGGTGAAAAGGATGGGTACTTCAATTGTAAAATGGGTTTAGAACGGTCATTATGAAAAGAACTTGTTCTGAAATGTCTTTTGAAAAGTATTGCCTTGTTTTGAGGATTCAAAAAGATGTAAAGTAAAGTTTAGGGTGTAAAGGATAGGTACTTCAAATTGTAAAATGGGTTTAGGAGGGACATTATGAAAAGAACTTGTTCTGAAATGCCCTTTGAAAAGTATTGCTTGGTGTTGTAGCATACAAAAAGATGTAAACTAAAGTGGTGGGTGTAAAGAATGGGTACTTCAATTTGTAAAATGGGTTTAGTAGGGACATTAAGAAAAGAACTTGTTCTGAAATGCCATTGAAAAGTATTGCTTGGTGTTGGAGCATTCAAAAATCAGTACAGTAAAGTTGTGGGTGAAAAGGATGGGTACTTCAACTTGTAAAATGGGTTTAGGATGGACATTAAGAAAATAACTTGTTCTGAAAAGATATAATAAAGCCATAAAAAAGTATTACAAAATGGGGGCTCAGGGTCTTTGGGGTGCCGGGGGTCCTTTGGGGGTCTGGGGGCCCTTTAGGGCCGGGTGGCCCTTTGGGAGCCCTGTGGACCTTTGCGGACTGAAGGAGGGCCTTTGGGGGGCCCGGGGAGGGCCTTTGGGGGTCTGGGGAGGACCTTTGGGGGTCTGGGGGGCACTTGAGGGCCGATGGGTCCTTTGGGAGCCCGGTGGACCTTTGGGGTCCGGTGGAGGGCCTTTGGGGGTCTGGGGGGCCCTGTGGGAGCCTGATGGTCTTTTGGGAGCCCGGTCGACCCTTGGGGACCGGGGGGCTTCCTTCGGGGTTGGGGTGGGGTATGAGGAGCCTTTGGGGTTGGGGTAGAGGACCTCACGACACTGTTAAAATACAACTTGTGTATTATAAGGACCACAGAGTTTTACCCTCAAATTCTCTTCTAAAATCATCTTTTAAATCATCTTTTAAAATGTCTCTAACTGTTTAACCGGAATAATTCCCTATAATGGCTAAAAAGGTTTCGCCCAAATAATCCCTAAACGTAATTTCAGTGAGTTCCTTTTGTTTTTGGCATCCCTGTGCTTTCACATTTGAAATTACAAAGAAACCTTTTCGCGCGCTAAGATCAAAACATTCGCTCGGAAACGATTCTCTTTAGAAACAACAAATTAATTCCCCTTTTGTAAATCAATAATTCCCCTTAGAAACAACAAATTAATTCCCCTTTCATGCCAATCAATCAATCATGACATCATCTGTCATGTATGATCTAAACTTTGCCTCGGAAACATTCTCTTTGGAAATACATCAAAGACATTAATTAACTTGACGTCATCTGTCAGACACTATTAAACTTTGCTCGAAAACAATTTGATTAATGACTGACAGCACAGGTGTCCCACTCTGATTAACCACGTGTTCTCCCTTGACATTTGCTGGGAGCTTGCCCAAAACAACAACAACAACAAATACTCTTTCCTGGATCATAACATTCGCCTCGAGCGTGCCAGAAACACACCTGGAGAAAGAGACCATGAAGAAAGAAGTCATTGACTCTGTCCCCATTAGACTCGATAATCCATCAAAGTGAGAAAGTTCATGTTTTTCCATTCTCACTGACAACAAACAGACATAAATGTGAGAAAGTTCCTGTTTTTTCATTCTCACTGACAAAAACCATAAAACAGACATGAACTGCTGTTGACATCCCTGAAAAACATCAAATAAATTGACCAACACCCATAACCATCCAAGAAAACAACCATCAATGTGACAAAGTTCCTGTTTTTTCAAGTTAGAAAAATACTGTTTTTCCATTCTCACTGACAAAAACCATAAACCACGTGGTAATCGTGGGAGTATAAGATAGCTCTCTACTGTTATGTGCAGCAAAATAGCAGAAAACGCCACTTTGCTGTATCACTATGTTTTTGCTACTTAGAAGGATACTAGAAATGTTAATTTAAGGTCGAATGATTATTCTCCAGATTTTATAGGACTATTGGTTTCATGTCGCTGCCCCTGAAAAAAAAATAAATACACATCCTAAATCAGTCTTCTCGTAAAAAAAAAATTGTAGATAAGTGCTTCGAACCTCTGAATAAGGGTTCTCTCATATGCTGATTTGGTGGTATAATTTACCCACACTTCTGGGGTTATTTGGACCTTTTTTACGAAAATCAGGCAGTGGTTTATAACTTGTAACTTTTGGTGGGTATCTTTAAACTTAGTGAACTTTAGATAGTTAGAATCCCAATAAAAAACCGATTTCTTGGATGCATATATTGTCATGAATGTTATTCATTTGCATATATTGTTATTACGACAGTTCCTTATACATTCAAGTTATATTTAGTCTTGTGCAAGGCCGTACCAAGAGCGGAAGTTAGGAGGTTTGATTCCCCCCCCCTCCCGATATGTTTGTCTGACTTGTGAAAACGTAACAAAAATGGATATGAACAAATTTTGTATGCGTTTTTAGATTTTTTGGGGTACCCCCCCCCGCTAATTTTTTTTTAGTAAAAACCCTTCCAAAAAAATCCCAGGTATGGCCTAGGTCTTGTGTCATTATATCTTAACTGTAAATTAAAAAGAAAGTTCTAAATTGCGAGTGTTTTCAGATCCTGAGAATAAAAACACTTGATTGCTTGACTATAATTGAATTTTTCAGATTTTCAGAGAGTTAAATGCAGTTGGTTTTAGATACTCTGAAATTACCTTTGTTAAAAATTTAAGATCCGCAAGTGAAGTTAACAAGGTCCTTAAGTGACAACACCTGACCCTGCTCATTGATCGGTTGGCATAATGTCTAACGAAAAGTCAACTAGAGTTGGTGGGTAGAACGGTCTAGTAGTTGTGACTATGGAAGATGAAACACTTGCTGTTAGTAGTGAGGGGGCTCCAGACCCCATGAGCCCAATAGCGTATTAACATGGGATTTCCATGAGTCCAATAGAGAGTGTATAAGTGGAGCTCCTATTCCCTCGCACCTGGGCAATATAGTCGGTTGTTTCCGGCTGGCAAGATTCAGGGGATACCAGTATTTTTGTATGATTAATCGTAGTGTGGATACTATAATACACAAGTAGTTCTAAGCGGAAATTAACATGGGATTTTAAAGGAATGCCTTTGACATCACGACATCCCCTGGCTTGATTCCCGGGATTCCAGGTGTTTCACTATTTTTTTTATATGATTAATTGGAGTGTCGTTGTTATAATACACAAGTAGCAATAATAGGACTTAGTAGACAATGTGAAATGTGGTCACCTGTTTCTAGGTGTTCTATTAAAAGGAACACAGCTAGCGAGATTACCAAATCCCCCTGCATTCCAATGACGCCACACGACTTGCCCAATTTTAAACGGTCAAGTTTAGTATGGATGACCCAATTTTAGGTAACCTTACGTCAGGATCCATGGAGAATTCCCGCTTGTAACTTAACGACAGCACACATCTAACGCAATGACGGTTCACTTATGTAAAGACGGCGCACATCTTGCGTAATAACGGCACACATGTCACATAACACTTTTTTGGGATTTTATTTTTCGCCGAAACGTTCAAAGCGTTTTTTCTTTCTTTTAACTTAATGGTGACGCATACTTTATGTAAAGTCAGCACACGTTGCGTAATGACGGTGCACAGGCTTCGCAATGGCAGTGCAACCATCACTGTCATATAAAAATCTTTGATATTTTATTTTTAGCCGAAATGTACGAAGCGTTTTTTCTTTAGTTTTTAGTCCTTGTTAGGACTCAAAAGATCAATTTCTTTCCAAAGGAACAACGCCCCAAGCAACAGGACTAAACTGCTATTCCCAGTATTCTGTAACGAGAACTAGATTGTAAAAATAACCTATTGTACGAAAAATGAGATTTCATACTTTTCGCACACGCTAGAACAGCGTGTTCTCTGCCAAAATTTGGCACACAATCGGAGAATATATATTTCCAGAGAAATTTTGTCTCAAGGTATTTTTAGTAATAAAGGGGAAATGTATGCCTAAATAATGTAAACACCTAGCTAATTTAAGATTCGTCTAAACAATAAATCTAAAAGATTAGGTTTATTTTACATAAACATTTTTTAAATAAAAACAAATTTACAACAATACTAAACAAAGAAAATGAAGTTAGAAAAACACAACAAACAAAAACAAAACATGAAAAAAGGCTTATAAAGGATCGTAATATAGGCAAAAGAACCTGCATTACAGAAAGATTGAGGGTCCTAGCAATGATTTCCAGAGGGCAGGGTTGGTATTTGAGTTAAATTTAAGCCATATTAAGAGCTTTTAATGATAATGCCCCGTTTCTTTGAGGCAAGACTAAGAATACTTCACACCATCGTGACAATACGCCCCACCCTCCCCTAGCAATCATTTCCAGAGGCAAAGTTGATATTAGAGCTAAATTTAAGCCATATTAAGAGCTTTTAAGAAAAATGCCCCCCGTTTCTTATAGCCAAGACTATAAATATTTCACACCTTCGTGACACGACGACCCACCCTCCCCCCAGCAATCATTTCCGGAGGGCGGAGTTGACGTCAGAGCTAAATTTAAGCCCCATTAAGAGCTTTTAAAGAAAATTCCTCCTATTCTTTGAGCCAAGACAGTGAATATTTCACACCATCATGACAATACGCCCACCCTCTATATGACAATTATTTCCAGAGAGTGGAGTTGACATCAGAGATAAATTTAAGTCATATTAAGAGCTTTAAACGAAAATGCATCGTTTCTTTAACAAATAAAAGTACATTTTAATAGCTGGAGAGGATTTCTAGCAAAGAGAAAACATCACTCCTAGGCAGTGGGGCTTTATCTGCACCCTGCACGACCAATCGCTTAAGTGGGTTTCTAGAGAAAATTATGCTTTTCAATAAATCTTGTTTTCTGCTATTCTCTTCGTCTCTAGATTGGAGCGCTGTGGTAAAGTGGTTTCTATGGTATTTGGGTGAAGTTGTGGTAGATGCCTTTACTATCCCTTTATAGGGGGGATAACTAAAGCCCTAAGGTATTTAAACTTTGGTAGCGTGCCTTAGGCTATGACCGGACTAATGAGGCGTACCACCTGGGAATTTTCGAGGGACTAACTTTAGATTAGAGAGAGGCTGACTACGACACAATACTTTTATTCAATTAATATGTACAGATACAATGTTTAATAAAGAATAAATATTCTGCAGTGACTGGTTGTCCCGAGTAGACCGATAGTCCCTGAAAATTATAATATGATGTTATAAGATTCCTAGACACTGACAACAATCTGACAATTATCCAAGGTATTTCTAATAAGATAATAAACGGGCAGAAGTTCGCCCTGCAAGTCAAAGAGTCCGCTCTCAGTCTAAAAAATCTGAGTATATATTATGAAAAGCCAACCACGTCCATCCGGTTCATTGACGTACTTAGCCAGGAAATTGGTTATTGAGCAAGTTCCCTCTTGGTTAATGCACTTCGACTGATGGACAAATATAAGCCCTATCGTGTGAGACCAGTCAATGTAAGGGTCTTTCATTACAAAAAAACATCTCTTCAAGATTCTGCTGGTGATGCTGCTGGAAAATTAACACAATTAAAAGAGGAGAAATTGAATTCAATAGTTTCAAGCATTGGAAATCTAATGCCACACTCATATCATGAACAAAGTAAAAGACTCAAAACATATCTCATAGAAAGTGGTCAAAATCATATTCAGGTTGATAGCAATGGGAAACGATCAACATTTAAGGAGAAAGGTTAATATCTACTTGATTCAATTTATAATATGGTTACAAATAGAAGGACTTTTATCAATTCGCACTAATCTGCAAAACTTTTTAAATATATTAAAATTCCCCAGAAGTCCTATTAGCAAAAGTCAAGTTATAGAAAAATTTATTGAAAAGAGTCCATCGTTATCATTATCATCATCAAAATTAAAACAAGTAGATGAAGAAGAATAAAAAGAAGAAGAAACAGGTGAAGATTTTAAATCAATCGTAGAAAATACTTGCACACCTAGTAGAAAAATTGATTTGACGATGAGGATGACGAGGACACCGGTGGTAGCTAGACAAACGCGAAGACGTATTGATATCAACTCAACGTCATCATCATCGTCCACTAGTATGCAATAGGGTAGCGGTCATTACACTACGTGCTTGCGTTCAAAATGGTTGAAAATTTGAAATATGTTTATGAAAATATTGGTGAAGTGGGAAATTTAAGTTCCCACACCACTCTTTCCAAAGTCACTGGTGTTGACACTAAAAGTGTACAAGACTATCTACAAAATTAATCAATTTATAATCCACATCAATATCATAGGCTTTGTGGTAATTAATATCCAAAAACTAAAGGCTTTTTCCCTCTGCACATAATTCAAGCAGATCCCTTAACTCTACATGACATTCAAAGGTGTCACAATACACCATACAATTTCTATTTCATGTTCAGATGTCATGGCTATACTTAAAAACAGTTTCTCAAAATTTACGTTGACATTCCTCGTCTGAATGACTTCCTAGTGGAAAATATACTTTCAAACGTGTTTAATATTGATTTTAGTATTTTACGAATAAAATGTTCTAAAAATGTATGTAAAATTGCTTATTAATAAAAATAATGTATATACAGAATAAAAATGACTTTCTCCTTCTTAGATTTCTACTTCTACTACGTATGGGTATTTGTCGAGAACAAATAATACGGGTAGATCATCTGAATTCACTGTATACTGATCCTGATGTGCTGCAATGTCAGGGTCACATTTTCAACAGTATAATGTAACTTCACTCTTATCATGTCTCTTTTTATAGTCAAAAATACTATTTTCATTCATATTGTAAAATGCACGTGTTTCAATTTACTTATTTCAAGCAATATCACATAGTATTTTTTTTCAAATGGTGAATAACATTCTGTAACAGCCAAATAAAAATTAGTTGGCTTATAATCATAGTAGCTATTGTCTTCACAACGATGACGTACAAACCAAATTCTTTTGTTATTCCAACAGTTGAATCGTGGACCTGGTTCCCTATCCCAAAGCAATTTAAAGCCATGTGATACTAGTCTCGTAGTAATAAACTAAAATCGCGTTTAGGATTCTTTCCAATCATAGGGTATGTATTCTCCCACTGATTATATTTATCATAATGACAATTGGAGCAAAGGTGTCTTCTAGGATGAGAAACACAAATCTCTTTAAGACAGGAATTACAACCTTTAATTTGTACGGCGTATCCGCTATGAAATTTACACGGGTTGCATAGTCTGCACTTTTCATCATACTCATCAATCATTGTACAATTCTCTCATGATGACCAGCTGCTCAGTGTATACATGCATAGTAGACATTATAGAAAAATTTTTCATGCGTTGACACTTTCAACGCCAAAATGAAACTGACATACGGTCGGTAAATTGAGAGGGAGAGAGAGAGAGAGGATTAAAAACCCCGTTTGAACAACATCTTCCAAATTCTCGTGAAAAATCATGGTCTTAAATTTCTAAGGTAATGTGTTCAAAAGCAAATCAATAATATCATTCTGTTTTATTTCGATTAATGTGTCAATAAATTCTGTAAATGTGTCTGGACCGCGACGTAAGGGTTTGATACAATAATCTAATGATGGAGAATCGGTTTTCATTATATCAACAAGTATTCTCTGAGAAAATATCTTCCTTTAAAGAGATAACTCCAGAAAATCATCATCTAGAATCAAAGATTTTTTCATAAACAGAAGATTCCATGTAATTTTCTCTCTCTCAAATCCATCCATTTTTTATAATCCTAATACTCTCACAAAAAACTTCAGACTAACCAGGATTATTTTTTCTACTTTAAGAATACACGCTAATCTATCAAAATATATCTTCGATTTAGAAACAGTTTTGTTAAACATAATTACAAGAGCAATAATAATCATTGATAAAACTTATTTTCCTCAACATATTTCACTGGTGTATTTAAAGAAGTTTCAAGTTTATTTATATGCACTATATCTAGTTTCGCGGCAAAGCATAGCTGCTCCTCGAATTTAAATTTACTCAATGATATCACATATCTTGCATACACATCATCCCATTCAAGGCTTAGTCGAGATCCTCGTGTAATTTTTACTGCTACATTTGGTACTCACGTCTTTGTATCATTGCTGCTAGCTGCTCTACAATCAAGCGTAAACATAGCACTCATTTTCTATGATAATATCTTGTCAAATAATAGAGTATAAAAAACAAACTGCTCTCTCTGTGAATTCCATTCTGTTACTAATAGGAACTACAATGAAAATCACTCCTTATATTGAATCTGGTCGCTATGCATTGGTTACTGCGACCTCATAGCTACGAAATTCATCTCCCCATATATGGAGTACCCTCTGTGGAAACATCTCTGAATGGTCCAGAAATGGGTAGCTGCAGCAACCTATCTGGCAGGCCTTGTATGTCTAGCGGTAGGTAATAGCTTACTACTCATTTACAGAATAAAAATATTATCAGTCCCTTTTAAGATAAAGCAACAATCCATATTAGCTGCTTTTTTTCATTTAATTTGGTCTCAATTTTGAACAATGGCTCAGTTCAATGGCTGGCTCTCATTTTGGTTCTGAAAATGACATGTTATAATTGTTTTGTAGACAAGTTCGAAGCAAAGCCACATTGATACTATTACGACTATAGACTAGCTTTAAAATTTCTATCATAGATTGAAATTCACTGGTGTATAAAGAGAAATAGCCAGATTTCCAGATATTATGTCTTATTTGATCTTCATTTCAAGTAATACTAAAGCATATTTCTTAAAATTTAAGATTTTTTGTTACTTTTATATTATATTAGTATAATAGTTGGCGAGACCAAAATATAAATCACCTGATAAATCAATCCAATATTTCTTTGTGCTGTTTAATGACTTTGAGGTTATTAAAAAAAAAAAAAAAAAAAAAAATTACGCTTATGTTTTAAGATAATTTTAATTGTATACTGAAAGTTACTGATGTCACAATCGGTGTAAGACTATGAAAAGCTTTATAGATTAGTTGTTTTTTTTTTGTCAGACTACATATTCACTTTTGACTCCCAAATCAATATTCCTGTTTTTTATACTTGACTCTTGTGTTTTTAGTAACGCGCTAGTGTTCTATAACCCTAGAAACATAGGGAAACATATTTAGTTACAGTTTTATTACTTATTATTACAATAACCAGTTTTATTGATATATATTAAATCAGCAATGAAGAAATAATTTTTGTCCGTTTCAAGTTTCAACTCTTTACTTCCCTCGGAAAAACTTTTTTTTTGATTATAATAACAAGACACCAACCAACAAGCAAAAGAAACTAATACCAAAAACACAAATATGTAAATAAATTAATCAAAAGCCTGCAAAAGAAGACCTCTATAGTTTTTCCTTATTAGGGCTATATATTTTGGCCATATTATGGCCCTATTAGGGCTATATTATATTAAGGCCATATACGGATGTACTGTAAGTCAAATCAGTGACTAAAACAATTTATAAAATTCGTCTGGAAAACATGAACTTCAAATTGTTTAATAGAAACTCTAATCCAAAATTACTGCTATGCTGATAGGATGTCAGATCCTGTACATTTTTGAAACGATTGACGTCGTAGAATTTTCCTTAGAGACTTAGGCTGGGTGAATGGAGACTTTGACAAGAAAAATCGTAGATTGATAGTTTAATCCTTTATTCTCTGTTTAGACTGCTATTAGTGATAAAGGGAACACTTATGAGAGCTTGCCATCTTTCAAAACGGTTTGTAAACATACCCTAGAATGAATAGAATTGCTTTATCATTGCTCAAAATTGGCTTAGGCTGTGAATTTTCTTTTGTTGCCCTTTTCTCAAATACAGTTTATTATGCTAAAAAATCAAATAAAGGGTACACCTCTTTCAGGTTTACAGGCGAATGTCCTGGAGACCATGAAAATCGGTCTATGAAAATCGAAGACCATTGTCATGGTAGAAGACCATGAAAACCGGTCTATGAAAATCGAAGACCATTGTCATGGTAGAAGACCATTAAAACCGGTCCTTAGTTATTTTTAATTTAAACACATCTATTGGGGACGTTACATGGATGATGTAAAATCACTTTAGAATTATTGGGAAGATGAACTTAAGGCCTTTTTGTATCACCTTAATTTGATATGACAGAAATTTACAGTTTACTCCAGAAATTGAATATGCAAGTAAAGTACTGCTTTTGGATGTTTTAATTCTTCGCAACAATGACACAGTAGATTTTAGTTTTTACAGAAAGCCCACAAAAATCAATAGAATTTTCATTTTAAGTCTACTCACCCTTAACAAGTGAAAAGAGGTGCTGTAGTTTCTCTCCTGGATCCTGTCCTGAATATTAATCCGAATCTCATATCACAGCATAACTAAATTTTATCGGATACGAACTTTTTGTAAACGGTTATCCCATTCAGTTTATAAGCAATACAATTAACTATAGGCTCTAAAAATACTCTTCAAATCAAAGATCTCTTATCATGTGAAGCTCCTAATAAATCCTTGAATGTAATTTATCTTTTATACATTCCAATAATTAAAATTCTTTAAAGAGAGAGATATTTGGAGTAAAAGATAAGTAATAAAATCTCTTTAAATAGGGACTGGGGGAGGGGGGGGGGGGGGTACTCACTCAATGCTGTATACATAAGTTTAATTCAAACCGATTTGACAAATTATATTGCAAAACCTGTAGCCAATACCAGTGAACCAACTATAAAAAGAATTTTTAAGGTTAGAATCACATTAAAAACATGTTCTTTATTTCTGTTTTACCAGAATGAATTGCCTCGTTTCGTGTTGGTTTATCTATATTTCCCGGTTGAACTAAATAAAAAAATAAGTTTTTTCAACTGAAAATCAGGGGCAACATCAAAACTTAAAACGAGCAGAAATTATCACGTACATGAAGGGGGTCACCCCCTCATTAATACTTTGCTCTTTACGCTAAAGTTCGAATTTTGTCACAATTCTTTAAGATTCTTTTAGCGTAGAGAGCGAGGTATGGACGGGGGGGGGGTAACTCTCATCATAAACGCAATAATTTATGTTAATTCTAAGTTTTAATGTCGCTCCTTACTTTCAGTTGAAAAAACTTGTTTTTTTATATAATTTCTGATCGTTTTTTAAATACTACCGAGAATTCCGGCTCCCTCTCCATGAGGAACACCCTTCCCCCATTAAAAGTTCCCCCCTGGTAAGATCCTCCCAGGTCCCCCCCCCCTGCGACATCCACCATGGAAAAAAAACTGGAAAACTTCTTATACTTCCCAATAACCAATACTATATGTAAACAATGGGCAAAGTTCATAACTTGCAGCCTTTCCGCTGACGACTTTCGGGAATAAAGTTATCCTCATAGACATAGTTATTACATTTTTCGACAACGCTGAACAAAATGGCTATCTCAAAATTTTGATCGGTTGACTTTAGGGAAAAATTAGCGTGGGAGGGAGTCTAGATGCCCTCCAATACATTTGGTCACTTAAAACGGGCACTAGAACTCTTTATTTTCAATGAAATGAGACCTTTCCCAATCTTCTACGATCACCTGTTTGATATGATCACCCCTGGGAAAAAAAAATTAACACGCATCCGTGATCTTTCTTCTAGCAAAAAATATAAAATTCCGTATTTTTGTACATAGGAGCTTGAAACCTTTACATTAGGGTTCTCTGGTTTTCTGATTCTGATGGAATTATTTTAATTGAGGTCACTTAATTTTTGGGGGATGTTACCCCTTTTTTCAAAAATCGGGCAAATTTTCTCAGGCGCGTAACTTGTGATGGGTAGCATTAAATATGATGAACCTTACATATTTTGAATAAGCATCAAAATCTGATTCTTTTGATTCATCTATTGTTCTCAAGACTGTTTCTCAGAGTTTTTACTACAATTGAGCCGCATCGCTTCTTACTTACAGCTCGTTACCATAAACTGTTTGACTTGCTTGAAATAATTGGGAGACTATTTTAATTTATGATTTTAGTTTTAAAGGTCGCATTGATTTTTAAGTCTTATTGTATTTATGTAAGTGTTTTTCCTGAGGAAGGCTCTTGGATATATAGCCGGAATATTCGTTTAAGGTTGGAACAACTTTCACTGTCTTGAAAATTCCCTATTGTTTTACCTGATGTTTGTATTTATACTGGAGGTCTTCAGGTTGGAGGTCTTCATCGCTGTGAGGCTGTGAGGTCTTCATCGCTATTTACAACTAGGCTAATCTAGCCTTTGTAATACTGGCATAGAAAAATGATAAGGGCAGTAGATGTAGTAGATGGTCCTTGCTCGTGCTTCATGTGCTGAGATGAGGGTGAGGATCTGCTTAACTTTATGGCTCTTTGTCCAGGATTTCAGAAAAAAAACTTCTAGTAATTTGGGGTCCAGTGAGTGGTTGGTCTGAGTAATGGGATTATGGGACAATAAGAAAGATTGTAAAATATATTAAATTGAGAATGTATCTTAGAGATTGGTTTTTGTAAGTGAAGGGGGGGGTGCTTGAAGTATTTCTTTTTTCCTTTTTGTAGCTAGGGCTCATATGGGTTTAAAGCCTTTGAATTTAATCTATGATGTGTGTAAACATTTTGTGTAACTGTGCGAGTTAGTTTTATAGTATTATATTCTCATTGTTATGTACCATGTTTCTTTATATTTATTGTTGACATGTACTATTATTTTGTGTACTTTTTTTGCAATGATCCGAACCAGCTTTTGTTGTTGGACTAAATATCTATCTATCTATACCTATTAAAAGAGAAGAAGGTTAGACGTCTAGAAAAAGAGTTTACATAAAGATTTTACCAGAACAATTCATGAGTCTTTTCATAAAATTCTTACTATAAAGATGCATAGCTCCGTTCCCCACATTATGGCTATAACAAAAATGTTGTTTTTTTCTTCGACCTATGATAATCTTGTTCAGATTAGAATATAGTCTGAAGAGTCGCCCAATCCCAACCACCTGAAGTACATTAAATTGCATCACTTTTTCTGTCTGCCAAGCTTGGCTTGTTCTTCAGCACCCCCAGGCACATTTTCCCCCCGTCACGTCTCCAAAGACTAAGAGTGAATAAGGTCTACAATGTGTGGCACACAAAACATGGTTTAGAAGATTTGTCAAGTGTGCAATCCCTCCAAAAGTCCGTATTAAACTAAAGGTCACGTCACTGGTTTAAAATGTAGTGTACAACAACATTTAATGATACGCAACAATTTACCAGTGTGATGAAGAATTATTTGTAGAATAAACCAACTGTCAAACATGGCTTGTCTATGCAAAAAGAAAAGATTAAGCCTAATTCCTTTGAAGGATTTAGAACATCAAATTGAAGTAAAAAGGCTATTTATTGCACTATCAATTAATGCACGGGGAAAGAGCATCTGGGTCAGTGCTCCTCTAAAATACCAAGGTGATTGTATTCCAGAATCTCTTGTGTTTCTCATATAATTAACGTATCTTTTTTTCCATTTCAATTGTGTTCCAATTTCATGTGCTGTTTTTCTACTTAACTATTTTTTCCTTTTAAAATAAATTTATGAATACAGACCTACTATTTCCAAGCGATGAGTGCAGATGAGAGAAGGGGTAAAAAGACCAATTAAATGTAAGAAGCAAACCAAGGAGCAACCAAAATGTTAGCTAATCTTTTCGTTAATGCTTTCATTTAATTAAAAAAAAAAGAAAAAAAAGACAGACACTTCAAACTAAAGGGTCAAGTTAACTTGTTTTTGTGTTTTATGCTTACATTCAGATACGTGTTTGTTATGTTTTGATTGAAAAAATAAGTACTTTTTTGCCGCAACGTAAGTAACTCACAATGTTTTAAACGTTCTTATAAACAGTTCGTGGTAACGAACTGCAAGTAAAGAGCAACCCAGCTCAATAGTAGCCGAAACTCTAAAAAATGGAATTTTGACACCAATAATTTTTGACACCAATAAATTTTGACAAAATGGAATTTTGATACATCAAAAGAATCAGATTTTTATGCTGATTTGAAATATATAAATTTGAGAAAATTAGCCTTATTTTCGAAAAAAGGGGGAACCTTAATTAAAATCACACCATCAGATTCAGCGTATCAGAGAACCCTACAGTAGAGGTTTCAAGCTCCTATGTACAAAAAGGAGGAATTTTGTATTTTTTGCCAGAACAAAGGTCACGGACGCGTGTTTATTTGTTGTTGTTTTTTTCTTTTCCCCAAGGTAATCGTACCAAACCAGTGGTCTAGAATATCGCGGGAGGGCTCATTCGAATGGAAATTGAAAATTCTAGTCCCCTTTTTATGTGACCAAAAAGATGGAGGGCAACTAGGCCCCCTCCTACGTTCATTTTTTTCCCAAAGTTACCCGATCAAAATTGTTAGATAACCATTTTGTTCAGCATGGTCGGAAATTATAATAACTTTGTCTTTGAGGATGATTATTCCCCCACAGTCCTCGGGGAAAGGGCTGCAAGTTATGAACTTTACCCAATGTTTACATATAGTATTGATTATCGGGAAGTATAGAGACGTTTTCAGGAGGGATTTTTTCTGGTAGTGAGGGGGGGGTAGTTACGTGGGAGGATCTTTCTATGGAGGAAGTTTTCATGGGGTAAGGAACATTGCTAAAAAGGGGGCACTGGATTTCCCAGCATTATTAAAAGACGATCAGAAATTAAATAAAAAAAAAAGTTTTTCAACTGAAAATAAAGGAGCAACATCAAAACTTAAAACGAACAGAAGTTATTACGTATATGATTGGGTTCACCCCCTAGTCAGTACCTGGCTCTTTGCGCTAAAGTTTGTTTTGTACTTTCATCAGAACTATTCATTCTTATTAAAGGCCTTTATGAATAAGGGGTCATTCTTAAAGAATTGGGAAAAAATTTGAACTTTAGTGTAAAGAGCGAGGTATTGACTAAGGGGTGAATCCCCTAATATAAGTAGTAAAAATATACACGTATTAGAAGTTCGTTATGTAAGTTAATTTGTAAGTTATGTATATTTATTACTAATAAAAGCATTCATAAATAAATTAAATAACTTTTGAGAAAGCCATTTAACCAAAAACAAATAAATTAATATACAAATTTTGTTTTAATTATTCATGTACGGTAAGCCAAAATGAAAACGTGCATTAATTCAAAAACGTTCAGAAACTAAATATAAAAAAACAAGTTTTTTTTTAACTGACATTAAAACTAAGGAGCGACATTAAAACTTAAAAAGAACAGAAAATATTCCGGTTATGAAAGGGACTGTCCCCTCCTCAATGCCTCACTTTATGCTAAAGTTTGACTCTTTCTAAATTCAAATTCAAATTAATTTATTTAGCATAAAAAAATACAAACAAATTTACAGCGGCCATCTACAAAAACCCGAAGGCTGCAAATTCATTATTATAAAGCTCTACATCCACATAAAAACTATCTCTTTACGGGGGAAAATCAGCATTTGAACTAAATCAACATAAAAAACATCCCCTACTCTAAAACGATTACACTCTAGAAATGTAAAGTGAGATATATCGCATATCATCCTTAAGACATCCACTCAAAAAAAAGAAAAAAAAGAAGAAAAAAAAAAGAGATACATCTAACTAAATCAACTATGACAAAATAAATAAGTATCAGCTAGGCTATAGAGCCAACTCCGTGCGCTTTGGCTGGGTAATTTTGCGAAAATGCGACCATTATCTGTCCAAATAATTTTCATACCAAACACTAATCAAATTCAAAATTCTAATTATTCAGATTATAGCCCAAAAGGTAACGCTTCAATCTACTCTTTAGATGGCTTACATTATCAGCTTGTCTAATAGTATCCGGGAGGGACTTCCACACCACCGGTCCCGCAAAAAGAGGCAGAATCGCAGCACGTTGAGTATTCTGGAGCTCCGATGCAAGGTCATTTGCATTTCTAGTCTCATAACAGTAATAAGATGAATTAGCTTTAAAAATTTCCCAAAATACCTCCGGGGAACAATTATTCAAACGTTGATAAATAAAAATTACTAACTGGTAATCCGGTAACTGATAAATATTTAAAATTTTCAAACTTGTAAAGCAATTCAACGTGCTATTTTCAAACTGAATATAATTACCTAAAATACGAACTATTCTATTCTGTAAAGTTTGGACCTTTCTAAAACTTGAAATAAAACTACTAGTCCATAGCATGCAACCATACGATAAATAAGGGCTAAAAATAGAATGATAAAGTGAAAGTAAAACAATTGACGGTAGTTGATTTTTCAGTCTTCTTATCACGCCCAACCCTCCTGACATCTTAACTGCCACAAGATTACAATGTGATTTCCAACTTAAATTAAAATCAAGACTAAAGCCCAAATATTTAACACTATTTAAATGCTTTAAAAATTCACCGTTAAAAACAATTTTATTATCTAAAACACATGAAACTCCATTTCTACAAAATGTCACGAAATTTGTTTCTGAAATATTCACTACCAATTAACTAGAATTTGTAAAACTTATCAATTCAGCGAGGGCCTTATTTGTCTTCTCAATTAACTGGTTCAGACAAGAAGCTGTAATCGTAAACACCGTGTCATCAGCAAAAGACGTTATCAGTGCATCTGATATATAAAGAAGCATGGTATCAACGTAAATTAGATAAAGAAGTGGGCCAAGCACTGAACCCTGGGGCACACCAGAATTAACGATAAAAGTTTTTGAAATAGAATTTTTAATAGAGACTCGAATAATACGCTGGTTAAGATAAGATTCAAACCATTTCAGAATAACCCCTTGGATCCCTAAACGGCTTAACCTTTACCGTAAATCGTAAAAACTTTAGCGTAAAAAGCGAGGCCATTGAGGAGGGGACAGTCCCTTTCATAAACAGAATAATTTCTGTTCGTTTTAAGTTTTAATGTCGCTCCTTACTTTCAGTTAAAAAAACTTGTTTTTTTTTATTTAATTGCCATATTAAGACTACGGTGAAACAATACCTTTTCCACTATTTTTCAACACTACTCTAGAGGTATGTACGAAATGAGGGGATGCGACTGATTTTCTAGCCCTTGCCCACTCTTTTTGAGTCCTGAAAGTCTAAATGTTTTTACTTACATGTTTTTACTTTTATAACTTTAATAAGTCAAATAATGTTAACATTTTGAGTACTAAATATCAGTATATGCATATTAAACTGACAATGCACATACATTTGTATTTTTTTCAGTAAAATGCAAATTATATTCTGGCCTTGGGAAGGCATAGGGGGGTTTTGAGCCCAACGCATGTTAATTTCTGTTCGTTTTGAGTTTGACTCGGTTATTTATTGTAATTTCTGTTCGTTTTGGGTTTCATTTATTTATTGATGCTGATTTGTGGTAGTTTCACGCTTGGTAGATTGTTTGATTTAGTTTTTGCAAATTTTTGGTTTAATGGAGTTCTTTACTTTTCTTTGAAAAACTTGGTTTGTGGAATCAGTTTTTTAATTAATTTCTGTTCGTTTTATATTGACATAGAGTCTTTTCGGGGAAAAAGAAAATAATTCTTTAAATCTTTTCGTTTTTTTAAGACTTTATAGTTTGGCCTGTTATTTGTATGCCGGAGAAAAATTTTCAGCAATTTTTAGCAAGATACACCCTCTTAAAAATCTAGACATAAATAGTAGTGTTTAATTTAGTTTCATATCTGCTCTAGGTGACCTGAAATAGAAAACTTGATACCATTCGCATGAAAAATCTGTTTACATTCTGTGATAGCTTGGATACACTTACGCTATTTTGATTTGGTTAAATTTTAAGAGCAGAAGTAGCCCCGAAAATTTGAACATAATACCCTCAGTCGTTCTTTGGATATTTCTGAGATTCCGTATTTGGAATTATCATTAATACAGTGCATTTTGATTTAATTTTAAGGCAATATTTAGTTTTTAAACATAATTGGGAAATGGGAGGGTGGGCTTGGGACGGTGACTAGTTGCCCTCTAATCACTTTCGACTATAAAAAAGGACATTAGCCCTTTCTATTTTCAATCGAATTAGCCCTTTTCGAAGTTCCTACGACAACTCCTTCGATACGAAGTGCCCTGGTCAAAACAAAAAAAATGATAAATAATAATACATTGTACCCACATCGATGTTTACTATAAAAATCTCAAATTTTCAAATCACTTTTGACTATTAAAAAGGGAACTAGCCCTTTCAACTTTCAATCGAATTAGCCATTTTCGAAGTTCCTACGACAACTCCTTCAATACGAGGTGCCCTGGTATAAACAAAAAAAAAATAAAACAATGTACCTACATCGATGTTTACTATAAAAATCTCAAGTTTTCAAATCACTTTCGACTATTAAAAAGGGCACTAGCCCTTTCAATTTTCAATCGAATGAGCCCTTTTTGAGTTTCTACGACAACGCTTTCTATAAACACCTTATATGCCCCAAGCGCATAAATTACAACCCTTGCCCTGAGGGTTGTGAGGGGGTTGTCATCCTCAAAGGCCTAATTTCCAGAACTTTCAACTACGTTAAACAAAATGGCTATCTAAAAATTTTGATTGGATTTGATGAGTTTCCAGAACTTTGCCTAAAATTTCCAGAACTTTCAACTACGTTAAACAAAACGGCTATCTCAAAATGTTGATTGGATGTCTTTGGGGAAATTGTGGGCGTGAGAGGGGCGTTAGTTACTCTTCAATCACTTTCAACTATCAAAAAAGGCACTAGCCCTTTCAATTTCCAATCGAGTGATCCCTTTTGAAGTTTCTACCACAAATCTTTCAATAAAAACTTTAGATGCCCCCAGGGCATAACTTACAACCCTTGCCCTGAAGGCTGGGGGGTGGTTATCCTAAAAGACCTAATTTCCAGAAAATTACTATCTCAAAATTTTGATTGGATGTGTTTGGGGAAATGGTGGGCTTGAAAGGGGGCTTATTTGCCCTCAAATCACTTCCGACTATTAAAAAAGGCATTAGTCCTTTCTATTTCAAATCGAACGAGCCCTTTTTGAAGTTTCTACGACAACACTTTCTATACAAACCTTATATGCCCCAGGGCATAACTTAAAACGCTTCCTCCTGGGGGCTCTGAGGGGGTTGTCATCCTCAAAGACATAATTTAAGACCTTTCAGCTACGTTAAACACAATGGCTATCTAAAAATTTTGATTGGATGTGTCTGTGGAAATAGTGGGCGTGAGAGGGGGGTTACTTGCCCTCCTATCACTTTCGACTATTATAAAGGACACTTGCCGTTTCAATTTTTAATCGAATCATTCCTTTTTTAATTTTCTACGACAACTTTTTCTATAAAAAAAAACCATTCATGCCCCCAGGGCATAACTTTCAACCCTTTCCCTGAGGGCTGTGGGGGAATTGTCTTCCTCAAAAACATAATTTCCGGACTTTTTAGCTAAGTCGAACCAAATGGCTATCTCAAAAGTTTCATTGGATGTGTTTGGGGGAATGGTGGATGTGAGAGGGGTGTTAGTTATCCTCCAATCACTTTCAACTATTTAAAAGGGCACAAGCCCTTCTAATCTCCAATCGAATGAGCCCTTTTGGAATTATCTACAACATCACTATCTATAAAAAACTTATGTGCTCCCAGGGCATATCTTACAACCCTTGCCCCGAGGGCTCTGAGGGGGTTATCATCCTCTAAGACTTAATTTCTAAAACTTTTAACTATGTTGAACAAAATAACTATCTAATAATTTTGATTGGACGTGTTTGGGGAAATGGTGGGCATGAAAAGGGGGTTAGTTGCCCTCAAATAACTTTCGACTATTAAAAACGGCACTAGCCCTTTTAATTTCCAATCCAAAGAACCCTTTTTCAAGTTTCTAGGATAAAGCTTTCAATAAAAATCTTATATGCCCCCAGGGCATAACTTACAATCCTTACCCTGAGGGCTGTGCAGGGAGTGTCATCCTCAAAGATATAATTTCAGGACCTTTCAACTACTTTGAACAAAATGGCTATCTCAAAATTTTAATTGGATGTGTTTGGATAAATGGTGAGCGTGGAAGGGGTGTTAATTGCCTTCATGGGCGTAGGGGGGGGACAGGGGGGCAGATTCCCCCGCTATACCTTCAAATTTACATTAGATATGGCTGAAAAAGCAGATGGTTGGAAAAGCAGTCGATAAAAGGCCCTCAATCACACTATCGACTGTCCCCCTAGACAATATGCTACCTACGCCCATGGTTGCCTTCCAATCACTTTCGACTAAAAGGGTACTAGCCATTTCAATTTCCAATCAAATGAGCACTTTTTGAAGTTTCTACAAAAACACTTTCTATAAAAACCTTATATGCCCCCAGGGCATAACTTACAGCCCTTACCCTGACGGCTGTGGGGGGGGGGGGTTGTCATCCTCAAAGACCTATTTTCCAGAACTCTTAACTACGTTGAACAAAATGGCTATCCCAAAATTTTGATTGGATTTGCTTGGAGAAAAGGTGGGCGTGAGAGGGGTTAGTTGCCCTCCAACCAGGTTCAACAATTAAAAAGGGCACTAGCCCTTTGAATTTCCAATTGAATGAGCCTCTTTTGGAGCTTCTACGACAACTTTTTATATAAAAACCTTATATGCCCCAGGGCATAACTTACAACCCTTGCCCTGAGGACTGTGGGGGAGTGTCCTCCTCAAAAATATATTTTCTTTCTGAAAATCAACTACACTGAACAAAATGGCTATCTCTAAATTTTGATTGGATATGTTTAAGAAAATGGTGGACGTGGAAGGGGTGTTAGTTGCCTTCCAGTCACTTTCGACTATTGATAATGGCACAAGCCTCTCCAATTTCCAATCGAACAAGCCCTTTTCGAATTTTCTACGACAACTCCTTCGATACAAAGTGCCCTAGTTTAAAGTACACGAAGTGCACTCACTTTCGACTGTCTACTGTTAAAAAGGGCACTAGCCTTTCGAATTTCCAATCGAATGCACCCTTTTTCAAGTTTCTACGACAAAGTTTTCAATAAAAACCTTATATATCCCCAGGGCATAACTTGTAGCCCTTGCCCTGAGGGCTCTGTGTGGGACGGGTTGTCCTCCTCAAAAACATAATTTCCCGAACTTTTTAATTAGGTTGAACAAAATGGCTATCTCAAAATTTTGATTGCATGTGTTTGGATAAATGGTGGGCGTGAGAGGGGGTTAGTTGCCACCCAATCACTTTCGACTATTAAAAAGGGCACTAGCCCTTTGAATTTCTAATCGAATGAGTCCTTTTTAAAGTTTCTATGATTACAATTTCTGTAAAAACCTTATATGCGCCCCGGGAATAACTTAGAACCCTTGCCCTTAGGGCTGGGGGGGTTGTTATCCACAAAGACCTCATTTCCAGAACTTTCAACTAATTTGAATAAAATTCGAATATAGCAATTTAGGTTGTATTTGTTTGAGAGCATGGTATTCGTGAGGTGGGTTAGTTGCCTTCTAATCACTTTTGACTCTTAAAAATGGCAGCTCTTTGAATTTCCAATCGAATGAGTCTTTTTTGAAGTTTCTACGACAACGCTTTCTGTAAAAACCTTATCCCAGGGCATAACTTACAACCCTTGCCCTGAGAGCTGTGGGCGGGTGTCCTCCTCAAAGAGACAATTTCTATGTGGAAATCAACTACGCTGAACAAAATGGCTATCTCAAAATTTTGATTGGATGTGTTTTGGGAAATGGTGGGTGTGGAAGGGGTGTTAGTTACCTTCTGGTCACTTACATTGTATTACATTGTGCCAACATCGTTCTTATATGCCCCCAGGGCATAACTTAAAACCCTTGCCTGGAGGGCTTTGGGGTAATGTCCTCCTCAAAAACATAATTTCTATCTGAAAATCAACTACGCTGAACAAAATGGCTATCTGAAAATTTTGAATGGATGGGTTTTGGGAACTGGTGGGCGAGGAACGGGTGTTAGTTGCCTTCCAAACACTTTTGACTATTAAAAAGGGTGACTATAAATAGACGATCCAATTTCCAATCGAATGAGCCTTTTTCCAAGTTTTTACGAAAACTCCTTCGATACGAAGTTACCTGGTATGGAAGAAAAAAAATATATTGTGCCAACATCATTCTTTACTTAGGCAGCACTATTGCGCTGCCTATGATTCTGAAACCCCGAAATTTTTTCCTAGGCTGGTGCTTTGGGTGGGATAGAACTTTCAAGCCAGCACTTGAACCGTGAACAACGTTTTAAAAATATGGAAGTTTCAGCAGCTTCACAAAGAAAATAAAAAAAAAGGAAAAACCTTTTGTGTTTCCCCGCCAGCTTTCTTTTTCCTTTTCCTACCAGCTTTCCTTTTAGCTTCCCTTTCCTGCTGCTAATACAATACAACACGAATGACCGTAAGCGCAGTCAAATGTAAAGTAGAAGATAAGCGTCTTTGATGACGTGCGAGAATAATACCTAATATGAAAATGTGATTCAAAAAGAAAGCCAACAATGGCTAAGGTCAGGGGTAAATCTGATGATAATAAGGAGTTACAGCTTTTCAAATTATTTATCTTTTAGATACTGCCTATTATTACAAATAATTATCATGATGATGGTCCTTAGTGGAAACAGAACGCTCCAGTAGCTGAGAGGAATCCTCATTTCTACAAGTGATATTGTCTCTTACCATCTTAAGTATGGATCACTGATAGAGTACTGTTGCTTTGGAAATACCAACTAAATATTGTTTGAGATTCAAACAGGAGCCTCTTTTGTGAATTCACAGCACTTGTTTCCTTTTCAAACAGTTCGTGGTAACGAACTGTAAGTAAGGAGCAACTCGACTCAATACTAACCGAAACTCTAAGAAACGGGATTTTGATATTAATAGATATATCAAACGATTTGGCTTATAATGCTGATTCCAAATATATAAGATTCATTAAGTTTAGTATTAACCATCAAATTCAACGAGCATGAGAAACTTTGCCTTATTTTCGAACAAAGGGGAAAACACCCCTTGACACTAGTAGGGAAAGAGGTACCATTTTGCTCACGGGTATAGCAATCTCCATGAATTTGCATGCCCCTATAGGAACTCCCTCCCATGCTATTTTAGGCGCTATGTCCCTTCCATTGTTATTCTATGGGACCTCTACACGTGATTAAACACGTTATGGAACTACGTGCTATATGCTTACGTCCCGTTGGTACCATTCCAAACGAGTGGGGATTCCCCTCCTGTTCCTTAACATTGCAAAAAAAATAACAGTATGAACGGGGATTCCCCGCACAAATTTGTTTCAACTCCAAGTTTTTCAACCAGACTGGTTTTTTGAAAGCATAGTGTGTACATGTGTGTAGGCTTTGTTATTAAAAACTTCAATCGGACACTTCAATCAGAATTGTTTGATTGACATTTAAAAAGGGGTAATGAGATTTGCGAATTGGAGTGTAGGTTTCGTCAATTTTGTCAATTTTGGAGGGAAAAACAAAAATACTCAGAATCGAAAATAAATGGGATCTGCCTCAAGGGCAAGCCTCAGAGGCCCTTCGTTCCCCCATTTCTGAGGGCAGGGGAGGGGGGGGTCAATTTTGGAGGGAAAATCAAAAATCCTCAGAATCTAAAATAAATGGGATCTGCCTCAAGGGCAAGGCTCAGAGGCCCTTCGTGCCCCCAGTTCTGAGGGCAGGTGAGGGGGGGGGGTCAATTTTGGAGGGAAAACCAAAAATGCTCAGAATCGAAAATAAATGGGATCTGCCTCAAAGGCAAGGCTCAGAGGCCCTTCGTTCCCCCATTTCTGAGGGCAGGAGAGGGGGGGGGTCAGTTTTGAAGGGAAAATCAAAAATACTCAGAATCAACAATAAATGGGATCTGCCTCAAGGGGAAGGCTCAGAGACCCTTCGTTCCCCCATTTCTGAGGGCAGAGGAGGGGGGTCAATTTTGGAGGGAAAATCGAAAATACTCAGAATCAAAAATAAAGCGTGATCTGCCTCAAGGGCAAGGCTCAGAGGCCCCTCCTTCCTCCATTTCTGAGGGCAGTGGAGGGGGGGGTCAATTTTTGAGGGACAATCAAAAATGCTCAAAATCGAAAATAAATGGGATCTGCCTCAAGGGGAAGGCTCAGAGGTCCTTCGTTCCCCAGTTTCTGAGGGCAGTAGAGGGGGGGTCAATTTTGGAGGGAAAATCAAAAATGCTCAGAATCAAAAATAAAGCGTGATCTGCTTCAAGGGCAAGGCTCAGAGGCCCCTCCTTCCTCCATTTCTGCAGGCAGGGGAGGGGGGAGGGGTCAATTTTGGAGGGAAAATCAAAAATGCTCAGAATCAAAAATAAATGGGATCTGCCTCAAGGGGAAGGCTCAGATGCCCTTCCTTCCCCCATTTCTGAGGGCAGGGGAGGGGGGGTCAATTTTGGAAGGAAAAATAAAAATACTCAGAAAGTTCATTTTGAATTTCTTTCATTGAAATGCAAGAGTTGGAATATTTCAGTACTGTTTTGTTGTTCTTTACCTTGTCACAGTTACATTTTGTTGATTTTCATAGTTCATTTTGAATTTCTTTCATTGAAATGCAAGAGTTGGAATATTTCAGTAATGCTTTGTTGTGCTTTACATTGTCACACTTACATTCTCTTGAATTCTCAAAGTTCATTTTGAATTTCTTTCGTGAAATACAAGAATTGGAATATTTCAATAGTGTCTTGTCGTGGTTTACCTTGTCACGACTACATTCTCATGATTTTTCAAAGTTCATTTTGAATTTCTGTCGTGAAATGAAAGAGTTGGAATATTTCAGTAGTGACTTGTTGTGCTTTACCTTGTCACAGTTACATTCTCTTGATTTTTAGAAGTTCATTTTGAATTTCTGTCGTAAAATGCAAGAGTTGGAATATTTCAGTAGTGACTTGTTGTGCTTTACCTTGTCACAGTTACATTCTCATGATTTTTCAAAGTTCTTTTTGAATTTCCCTCGTAAAATGCAAGAGTTGGAATATTTCAGCAATGTTTTGTTGTGCTTTACCTTGTCACAGTTAAATTCTGTTGATTTTTATATTTCATTTTTAATTTATTTCATTGAAATGCAAGAGTTGGAATATTTAAGTAGTGTATTGTTGTGCTTTACCTTGTCACAGTTACATTCTCTTAATTTTTCAAAGTTCATTTTGAATTTCTTTAGCGAAATGCAAGACTTGGAATATTTCAGTAGTGTCTTGTCGTGATTTACCTTGTCACAGCTACATTCTCATAATTTTTCAAAGTTCATTTTGGATTTCTTTCGTTGAAATGCAAGAGTTGGAATATTTCAGTAGTGACTTGTTGTGCTTTACCTTGTCACAGTTACATTCTCTTGATTTTTCGAAGTTCATTTTGAATTTCTGTCGTGAAATGCAAGAGTTGGAATATTTCAGTAGTGTTTTGTTGTGCTTTACCTTGTCACAGTTACATTCTGTTGATTTTCATAGTTCATTTTGAATTTCTTTCATTGAAATGCAAGAGTTGGAATATTTCAGTAGTGTTTTGTTGTGCTTTACCTTGTCACAGTTACATTCTCTTAATTTTTCAAAGTTCATTTTGAATTTCTTTCGTGAAATGCAAGAATTGGAATATTTCAGTAGTGTCTTGTCGTGGTTTACCTTGTCACAGCTACATTCTCATGATTTTTTAAAGTTCATTTTGGATTTCTTTCATTGTAATGCAAGAGTTGGAATATTTCAGTAGTGACTTGTTGTGCTTTACCTTGTCACAGTTACATTCTCTTGATTTTTCGAAGTTCATTTTGAATTTCTGTCGTGAAATGCAATAGTTGGAATATTTCAGTATTGTTATGTTTTGCTTTACCGTGTCACAGTTATATTCTGTTGATTTTCATAGTTCATTTTGAATTTCTTTCATTGAAATACAAGAGTTGGAATATTTCAGTAGTTTTTGTTGTGCTTTTCCTTGTCACATTTACATTTTCTTAATTTTTCAAAGTTCATTTTGAATTTCTTTCGCGAAATGCAATAATAAGAATATTTCAGTAGTGTCTTGTCGTGATTTACCTTGTCACAGCTACATTCTCATTATTTTTCAAAGTTCATTTTGGATTTCTTTCTCTGAAATGCAAGAGTTGGAATATTTCAGTAGTGACTTGTTGTGCTTTACCTTGTCACAGTTACATTCTCTTGATTTTTCAAAGTTCATTTTGAATTTCTTTCGTGAAATGCAAGAGTTGGAATATTTCAGTAGTGTTTTGTTGTGCTTTACCTTGTCACAGTTACATTCTGTTGATTTTCATAGTTCATTTTGAATTTCTTTCATTGAAATGCAAGAGTTGGAATATTTCAGTAGTGTTTTGTTGTGCTTTACCTTGTCACATTTACATTCTCTTAATTTTTCAAAGTTCATTTTGAATTTATTTCGTGAAATGCAAGAACTGGAATATTTCAGTAATGTCTTGTCGTGGTTTACCTTGTCACAGCTACATTCTCATGATTTTTCAAAGTTCATTTTGGATTTCTTTCATTGAAATGCAAGAGTTGGAATATTTCAGTAGTGACTTGTTGTGCTTTACCTTGTCACAGTTACATTCTCTTGATTTTTCGAAGTTCTATTTGAATTTCTGTCGTGAAATTCAATAGTTTGAATAATTCAGTAGTGTTTTGTTGTGCTTTACCTTGTCACAGTTACATTCTGTTGATTTTCATAGTTCATTTTGAATTTCTTTCATTGAAATGCAAGAGTTGGAATATTTCAGTAGTGTTTTGTTGTGCTTTACCCTGTCACAGTTACATTCTCAAAATTTTTCAAAGTTCATTTTGAGTTTCTTTCGTGAAATGCAAGAATTGGAATATTTCAGTAGTGTCTTGTCGTGGTTTACCTTGTCACAGCTACATTCTCATGATTTTTCAAAGTTCATTTTGAATTTCTGTCGTGAAATGCAAGAGTTGGAAAATTGGGGTCTTAGTCCACCAGCCTGAATGGTGGAAATCCACTAGCCCAGTATTGGGGTCTTAGTACACCAGCCTGAATGGTGGAAATCCGCTAGCTCAGTATTGGGGTCCCAGTCCACCAGCCTGAACGGTGGAAATTCACTAGCTCAGAATTGGGGTCTTAGTCCACCAGCCTGAATGGTGGAAATCCACTAGCTCAGTATTGGGGTCTCAGTCCACCAGCCCGAATGGTGGAAATTCACTAGCTTAGAATTGGGGTCCCACTCCACCAGCCTGAACGGTGGAAATTCACTAGCTCAGAATTAGGGTCTTAGTCCACCAGCCTGAATGGTTGAAATTCACTAACTCAGTATTAGGGTCACAGTCCACCAGCCCGAATGGTTTAAATCCACTAACTCAAAATTGGGGTCCCATTCCACCAGCCTGAATGGTTGAGGTGCACTAGCTCACTATTGGGGTCCAGGGCCACCAGCCTGAACGGTGGAAATTTACTAGCTCAGAATTCGGGTCTTAGTCCACCTGCCTGAATGGTGGAAATTCACTAACTCCGAATTGGGGTCTTAGTCCACCAGCCTGAATGGTTGAAATTCACTAGCTCAGATTTGGGGTCTTAGGCAATGTTCAGATTGGAGCGTTGGGGTCTGACTATCTGTGCTTTATTTGTCAAGACCTGAATGCTAAACGATGGACATGAGCTCGATTGGGACCCCATTGTGAAAATGGAAAACAAAAAACAAAAATAAATTTTTGGTATGTGTGAAGAGCATGGCATGGTTCCTGCTTGGGCAACAGTCTAACTGTTGACGGTTTTAGGTATCCGTGAATAAGTTCTAAGACAAAAGTGGAAGTTGGGACAAATTTTTGAAGGTGCCCACCTCTCCTGCCCAGAGTCTCAGGCAAGTGACCCTAAACTTGAAAAAGTGTAAATTGGATCATATTTTCTAAACTGAGCTGTGACAATGAATAGATACTATTGGGAAAGTGATTGGAGACGCTGGGCATCTGTGAAAAAGTGATAAATTGAGAGAGGAATTTGGGGCAATATTTGGGGGCGCCCACCCGCCCAGAGTCTCCGGCAGGTGACCCAAAAATTTAAAAAACACACAGAGACGACAGACTCAAAGAGAAGAATCACACACAGAGAGGACAAACACACAGAAACGACATATAGAGACGACACATGCACAGAGACGATACACACACACAGAGTCAACGCACACAGAGAGACGAGACACACACACAGAAATGACAAACACACATAGAGACGACACACACAAAGAGACGTCACACACACACACATACAGAAACACACATAGAGACGACACACACACATAGAGACAACACACACACACACAGAGACAACATCCACACAGAGACGACACACACACACAGAGACGACACACACACAGAGACCACTTAAACAGAGAGAACACACACACAGAGACACCATAAACACACAGACACGACACACATAGAGAGAAGACACGCACACAGAGACCACACTCTCATAGTGACGACTTACACATATAGATGACACACACACAGAGACTAAACACATAGAGAAATAAAACATTTAGAGATACCAGACATAAACAGATGAGAAAAACACACAGAGACAACAACCTCATAGATACGAATAACAAACAGCGACGACGCATAGAAATAGAGGACAAACACACAGAAACGACACACACACATAGAGATGACACACACATAGAGACAACACAGACATAGAGATGACAGACACACAGATACGAAACTCCCACAAAGACGACACATGCACAGAGACGACACACACACACAGAGTCCACTCACACACAGAGAGGACAAACACACAGAGACGACACACAAAAATAGACGAATCACACACAGAGAGGACAAACACACAGAAACGACACAAAGAGACGACACTTGCACAGAGACGATGCACACACACAGAGTCAACACACACAGAGAGACGAGACACACACACAGAAATGACAAACACACATAGAGACGACACACACAAAGAGACGTCACACACACACAGATACGAAACACACATAGAGACGACACACACATAGAGACAACACACACACACACAGAGACAACATCCACACAGAGACGACACACACACACACAGAGACGATACACACACAGAGACGACACACTCAAAGTGACGACTTACACATAGAGACGACACACACACAGAGACGACAAGCACACAGACGACAAGCACAGAGACGACAAGACACACACACACACGCTGTGTGTGTGTGTGTGTCGTCTCTGTGCATGTGTCGTCTCTGTGGGTGTTTTGTATCTGTGTGTGTGTGTTGTCTCTGTGTCTTTGTCGTCTCTGTGTGCGTGTCGTCTCTCTATGCGTTGTCGTCTCTATGTGTAAGTCGTCACTTTGAGTGTGTCGTCTCTGTGTGTGTCGTCTCTGTGTGGATGTTGTCTCTATGTGTGTGTCGTCTCTGTGTGTGTGTGTGTCGTTTCTGTGTGCTTGTCGTCTCTGTGTGTTTGTCGTCTCTATGTGTAAGTCGTCACTTTGTGTGTGTAGTCTGTGTGTGTTTGTGTGCCGTCTCTGTGTGGATGTGGTATCTGTGTGTGTGTGTTGTCTCTATGTGTGTGTCGTCTCTATGTGTGTTTCGTATCTGTGTGTGTGTGTGACGTCTCTATGTGTGTGTCGTCTCTATGTGTGTTTGTCATTTCTGTGTGTGTGTTTCGTCTCTGTGTGTGTGTTGACTCTGTGTGTGTGTATCGTCTCTGTGCATGTGTCGTCTCTAAGTGTCGTTTCAGTGTGTTTGTCCTCTCTGTGTGTGATTCGTCTCTTTGTGACTGTCGTCTCTGTGGGTTTGTCCTCTCTGTGTGTGAGTGGACTCTGTGCGTGTGTGTCGTCTCTGTGCATTTTTCGTCTCTGTGGGTGTTTCGTATCTGTGTGTCTGTCATCTCTATGTCTGTGTTGTCTGTGTTGAACTATGAAAATCAACAGAATGTAACTGTGACAAGGTAAAGCACAACAAAACACTACTGAAATATTCCAACTCTTGCATTTTACGACAGAAATTCAAAATGAACTTCGAAAAATCAAGAGAATGTAACTCGAACAAGGTAAAGCACAACAATTCACTACTGAAATATTCCAACTCTTGTATTTTACGACAGAAATTCAAAATGAACTTCGAAAAATCATGAGAATCTAACTGTGACAAGGTAAAGCACACCAAGTCACTACTGAAATATTCCAACTCTTACATTTCACGACAGATATTCAAAATGAACTTTGAAAAATCTTGAGAATGTAGCTGTGACAAGGTAAACCAAAACAAGACACTACTGAAATATTCCAATTCTTGCATTTCACGAAAGAAATACAAAATGAACTATGAAAATCAAGAGAATGTAACTGTGACAAGGTAAAGCACAACAAAACACTACTGAAATATTCCAACTCTTGCATTTCAATGAAAGAAATTCAAAATGAACTATGAAAATCAACAGAATGTAACTGTGACAAGGTAAAGTCCCTCCCCTGTCCTCAGAAATGGGGGAACGAAGGGCCTCTGAGCCTTGCCCTTGAGGCAGATCCCATTTATTTTCGATTCTGAGTATTTTTTGTTTTCCCTCCAAAATTGACCCCCCCCCTCCACTGCCCTCAGAAATGGGGGAACGAAGGGAACGTTAAACTATTTTATATTGACAACACTGTCCAAACATCCAATGTGTATTATACAGTACACAATCTCCCCATCTCCCCCAAAACACTTTTCAGCTGTTTCTAGTTAAAAATTTTTATTTCAAGTAAATGCTTAATAGGATCAAATTCGCAAATCCTACACTCCAATTCGCAAATCTCATTACCCCTTTTTAAATGTCAATCAAACAATTCTGATTGTAGTGTCCAAGTTTTTAGTAACAAAGCCTACACACATGTACACACTATGCTTTCAAAAAACCAGTCTGGTTGAAAAACTTGGAGTCGAAACAAATTTGTGCGGGTAATCTCCGTTCATACTGTTATCTTTTTTGCAATGTTTAGGAACAGGAGGGGAATCCCCACTCGTTTGGAATGGTACCAACGGGACATAAGCATATAGCACGTAATTCCATAACGTGTTTAATCACGTGTAGAGGTCCCATAGAATAACAATGGAAGGGACATAGCGCTTAAAATAGCATGGGAGGGAATTCCTAGAGGGGCATGCAAATAACATGGAGATTGCTATACCTGTGAGCAAAATGGTACCTCTTTCTCTACTGACACTCTAGGAATCTTAATGAAAATCACACCATCAAATTTGAGGTATCTGAGAGCCTTATTGTAGAAGTTTGAAGCTCTTGTCTGCAAAATTTGGAATTTTGTCATTTCTGTCAGAAGCAAGATCACGGATGCATGTTTATTTGTTTGTTTGTTGTTTCCCAGTGGCATTCGCATCGAACCAACAGCTCTAGAATATCGGGAAAGGACTCATTCGAAAGGAAATTAAAATTTCTAGTGCCCTCTTTAGGGGACAAAAAAGATTAGGGACAACTATCCCGCGTCCCATCCCCCTTTTTCCTCAAAGTTGACTGGTCATAATTTTCAAAATTTTGAGATAGCCGTTTTGTTCAGCATAGTTGAAAAGTCCAGTAACTTTGCCTTTGGGGATAATATGGCCCTCACAGTCCCTTGGGAAAGGTCTGTAAGTTGTGAATTTTGTCCATTGTTTACCTATAGCACTTCTTATTGGGAAGTATACAGACACCTTTAGGGGGGGATTTCTGCTATGGGGATTTTCCACGGGGATAATTTTTCGTGGGGAGGGAGGTTTAAGGGGGGTGAACTTTCCAGGGAAATTTTAAACTGGGGAAATTCTCCTGAATTCATATACGAAGTTATTTTTGTTTGTCTTACTTTCTCTTTGCAGAATCAATTTTACATGTGAAGATCTTAAGGAGAATCCTTAGGGGAAAATGTTTACTGGGTTGGAATTGTCTAGAGTATCTTTGCATAGGAGGGGGGGGGGGATTTTCCACGCGATAAATTTTCCATAGAGAACCTTCTACGGGAGTAATTTTCTACTTGGGGCGGGGAGGGGGGTGTTTGCGGGAAAACTTTTCCACAGAGGAGGTAATTTCCTGCATGATTTTGAATTCAATCAGAAATTAAAGTTGTTTTTTTTAATGAAAGTCTGCTAAGAATGCTAAGTGTGCTATCGTAGAAGCCTAAAAATAGCTCCTTTGATTGGAAATGGAAAGGGCCAGTGCCCTTTAATAGTCGAAAGTAATTTGAGGGCAACAAACCCCCCTCTCACAAACACCACATCCCCAAACACATCAAATAAAAATTTTGAAATAGTCATTTTGTTGAACGTAACTGAACGGTTCGGAAATTCTGTCTTTGAGGGTGGATCCCCCCCACCACTGTTCTCAGGGCAAGGATTTTAAGTTATGCTCTGGTGGCATATAAGGTACATATAGAAAGGATGATCGTATAAATTTCTGAGTGGGCTTATTAGATTGCTAATCAGAACATCTAGCACTTTTTTTCAAGACTTAGAGTGATCAGAGGATGGATGCACCCCGCCCCCCCCCCCAAAAAAAAACCTCGTATTTTCCCGAAATGCATCTGATGGAAATTTTGAGATGGCAATTTATTTTCGTAGAAACCTGGAAAACAGCACATTCGAATGGAAATTGAAAAGGCCAGTGCCCTTTTTAATAGTCTAAAGTAATTGGTCTAAAGGAACTAGTCTAAAGTAATAGTCTAAAGTAACTCCCTCCCACATCTACCGTTTTCCCAAACCCATCAAATCAAAATTTTTACATTGCCATTTTGTTCAATGTAATTGAACGGTCCGAAAAGTATGTCTTTGAGAAATACAACCCCCCCCCCCGCAACCATCAGGGCAGGAGTTTCAAGTTTTGACCTGAGGGCATATACTGTATATATAGATAGGGTGATCGTTTAAACTTCGGAAGGGGCTCATCGGATTGGTAATCAGAAATTCTAGGGCCATTTTAAAAATTCAGTTTGATCGGAGGGTGAATACCTCTCAACACCTCGGCCTTTCCCGCAATGTATTTGATAGACGTTTTTAGATAGTCATTTTCTGTCATAGAAACTTAAAAAAAAATAGCTCATTCGATTGGAAATTGAAAGGGCCAGTACCCTTTTTAATAGTCGAAGGTGATTGGAGAGCAACAAACTCCCTTCCAGGCCCAACCATTTTCTCAAACACATCCAGTCAAAACTTCGAGATTGCCATTTTGTTCAACGTAATTAGTAGAAGGGGGGGGGTACCAGCCCCACGAGAACACATGTGCTGCCACCTACAACTTTTTTTGCACCCCAAATATGGGCATAGAGTCCCTAGGCGAGATGGATTTCTGAGAAATTGATTGCGTAATCAAAGTGTGTCAATGACATGGAACACCTCTGCTGTCAGTCATTAATCAAATTGTTCCCGGGCAAGGTTAATTAATGTCTGACAGATGACGGCAAGTTAATTAATGTCATTGATGTATTTCCAAAGAGAATGTTTCCGAGGCAAAGTTTAGATCACACATGACAGATGATGTCATGATTGATTGATTTACGAAAGGGGAATTAATTTGTTGTTTCCAAAGAGAATCGTTTCTGAGCGAATGTTTTGATCTTAGCGCGCGAAAAGGTTTCTTTGTAATTTCAAATGTGAAAGCACAGGGATGCCAAAAACAAAATGAACTCACTGAAATTTCTTTTAGGGATTATTTGGGCGAAACCGTTTTAGCCATTATAGGGAATTATTTCGGCGAAACAGTTAGAGACATTTTAAAAGATGATTTAAAAGATGATTTTAGAAGAGAATTTGAGGGTAAAACTCTGTGGTCCTTATAATACACAAGTTGTATTTGAACAGTGTCGTGAGGTCCTCTACCCCAACCCCAAAGGCTCCTCATACCCCACCCCAACCCCGAAGGAAACCCCCGGTCCCCAAATGTCCACCGGGCTCCCAAAGGGTCCCCGGCGCCCCAAAGGCTCCTGAGCCTCCATTTTAATACTTTTTTAAGGCTTTATTATATCTTTTCAGAACAAATTTTTATTAAAGGGAATTATTTCGGCAAAACGGTTAGAGACATTTTAAAAGATGATTTAAAAGATGATTTTAGAAGAGAATTTGAGGGTAAAACTCTGTGGTCGTTATAATACACAAGTTGTATTTTAACAGGGTCGTGAAGTCCTCTACCCCAACCCCAAAGGCTCCTCATACCCCACCCCAACCCCGAAGGAAGCCCCCAGGTCTCCAAAGGTCCACCGGGCTCCCAAAAGACCACCAGGATCCCAAAGGGCCCCCCGGACCCCCAAAGACCCGCCACCGGTCCCCCAAGGCCACCCAGACCCCCAAAGGCCCTCCCCAGACCACCAAAGGCCTTCCCCGGGCCCCCCAAAGGCCCTCCCCCAGTCCCCAAAGGTCCAAAGGGCTCCAAAAGGGCCACCCGGCCCTAAAGGGCCCCCCAGACCCCCAAAGGACCCCCGGCGCCCCAAAGGCCCCGGAGCCCCCATTTTTAATACTTTTTTATGGCTTTATTTTATCTTTTCAGAACAAGTTATTTTCTTAATGTCCATCCTAAACTCATTTTACAAGTTGAAGTACCCATCCTTTTCACCCAAAACTTTACTATACTGATTTTTGAATGCTCCAACACCAAGCAATACTTTTCAAAAGACATTTCAGAACAATTTCTTTTCTTAATGTCCCTCCTAAACCCATTTTACAAATTGAAGTACCCATCCTTTACACCCACAACTTTACATTACAGCTTTTTGAATGCTCCAACACCAAGCAATACTTTTCAAAGGGCATTTCAGAACAAGTTCCTTTCTTAATGTCCATCCTAAACCCATTTTACAACTTGAAGTACCCATCCTTTTCACCCACAACTTTACTTTACAACTTTTTGAATGCCCAACACCAAGCCATACTTTTCAAAAGAGATTTCAGAGCAAGTTTTTTTCTTAGTGACCGTCCTAAACCCATTTTCCAACTTGAAGTACCCATCCTTTTCACCCACAACTTTACTTTACAGCTTTTTGGATACCTCAACACCAAGAAATACCTTTCAAAAAGCATTTCAGAGCAATTTCCTTTCTTAATGTCCCCTCTAAACCCATTTTCTAACTTGAAGTACCCATTCTTTTCACCCACAACTTTACTTTACAGCTTTTTGGATACCTCAACACCAAGAAATATATTTCAAAAGACATTTCAGAGCAAGTTCCTTTCTTAATGTCCATTCTAAACCCATTTTCCAACTTGAAGTACCCATCCTTTTCACCCACAACTTTACTTTACAGCTTTTTGGATAACACAAGACCAAGAAATACATTTCAAAAGACATTTCAGAGTAAGTTCCTTTCTTAATACCTCTTCTAAACCCATTTTACAAGTTGAAGCATCAATCTTTTTCACCCCCCCAACTTTACTTTACACCTTTTTGGATGCCTCAACACCATGAAATCCCTTTCAAAAGGCATTTCAGAGCAATTTTTTCTTAATGCCCCTCCTAAACTCATTTTACAAGTTGAAGCATCCATCCTTTTCACCCACAACTTTACATTACAGCTTTTTGGATGCCTCAACACCAAGAAATACTTTTCAAAAGACATTTCAGAGCAAGTTCCTTTCTTAATGTCCCTTCTAAACCCATTTTCCAAGTTGAAGCATCCATCCTTTTCACCCACAACTTTACATTACAGCTTTTTGGATACCTCAACACCAAGTAATACTTTTAAAAAGACATTTCAGAGCAAGTTCCTTTCTTAATACCTCTTCTAAACCCATTTTACAAGTTGAAGCATCTATCCTTTTCACCCCCCAACTTTACTTTACAGCTTTTTGGATACCTCAACACCAAGCAATACTTTTCAAAAGACATTTCAGAGCAAGTTCCTTTCTTACTGTTCCTTATAAACCTATTTTCCAACTTGAAGTACCCATCCTTTACACCCACAAACTTATACATTTACAGACTTTTTCAGGAATACCTTTCAACAACTCAAGAAATACCTTTCAAAAGGCATTTCAGAGCAAGTTCCTTTCTTAATGTCCTTCCTAAACCAATTTTCCAAGTTGAAGTACTTATCTTTTTCACCACAACTTTACATTACAGCTTTTTTGGATACCTCAACACCAAGAAATACTTTTCAAAGGCATTTCAGAGCAACTTTTTTTCTTAATGTCCCTTCAAAACCCATTTTACAAGTTAAAGTACTTATCATTTTCACCCACAACTTTACTTTACAGCTTTTTGTATACCTCAACACCAAGAAATACTTTTCAAAGACCATTTCAGAGCAAGTTCCTTTCTTAATGTCCCTTCAAAACCCATTTTACAAGTTGAAGTACTTATCTTTTTCACCAAAAACTATACTTTACAGCTTTTAGGATACCTCAACACCAAGAAGTATTTTTCAAAGACCAGTTCAGACTAAGATACTTTCTTAATGTCCCTCCTAAACCCATTTTACAAGTTGAAGTACTTATCTTTTTCACCAAAAACTATACTTTACAGCTTTTTGCATACCTCAACACCCAGAAATACTTTTCAAAGACCATTTCAGAGCAAGTTACTTTCTTATTGTCCCTCCTAAACCTATTTTACAAGTTGAAGTACTTATCCTTTTCACCAAAACAATACTTTACAGCTTTTTAGATACCCCAACACCAAGAAATACTTTTCAAAGACCATTTTAGAGTAAGTTACTTTCTTAATGTCCATCCTAAACCCATTTTACAAATTGAAGTACCCATCCTTTTCACCCACAACTTTACTTTACAACTTTTTGAATGCCCAACACCAAGCCATACTTTTCAAAAGACATTTCAGAGCAAGTTCCTTTCTTAATGTCCCTTCTAAACCCATTTTCCAAGTTGAAGTACCCATCCTTTTCACCCACAACTTTACTTTACAGCTTTTTGGATACCTCAACACCAAGAAATACTTTTCAAAGGGCATTTCAGAGCAAGTTCCTTTCTTAATGTCCCTCCTAAACCCATTTTACAAGTTGAAACATTCATCCTCTTCACCCCACAACTTTACTTTACAGCTTTTGTATACCTAAACACCAATAAATACCTTTCAAAGAACATTTCAGAACAAGTTACTCTCTTATTGTCCCTCCTAAACCCATATTACATATTGAAGTATTTGCCCTTTTCACCCACAACTAAACTTTAAAGCTTTTTTGATAAATCAATACCAATAAATACTTTCCAAAGACCATTTCAGAGCAAGTTCCTTTCTTAATGTCCCTTCTAAACGCATTTTAAAAGTTGAAGCTTCCATTCTTTTCACCCACAACTTTACTTTACAGCTTTTTTGTATACCTCAACACCAAGAAATACATTTCAAAAGGCATTTCAGAGCAAGTTCCTTTCTTAATGTCCCTCCTAAACCCATTTTCACAAGTTGAAGTACTCCATCCTTTTCACCCACAACTTTACTTTACAGCTTTTTGAATACCTCAACACCAAGAAATACCTTTCAAAAGGCATTTCAGAGCAAGTTCCTTCTTAATGTCCCTCCTAAACCCATTTTACAAGTTGAAACATCCCTCTTCTTCACCCCAAAACTTTACTTTACAGCTTTTTGGTTAACTCAACACCAAGAAATACTTTTCAAAGACAATTTCAGAATAAGTTACTTTCTTATTGTCTCTTCTAAACCCATTTTCCAACTTGAAGTACCCATCCTTTTCACCCACAACTTTACATTACAGCTTTTTGGATACCTCAACACCAAGAAATACTTTTCAAAAGACGTGTCCGAGCAAGTTCCTTTCTTAATGTCCCTTCTAAGCCCATTTTCCAACTTGAAGTACCCATCCGTCACATCCACAACTTTACATTACAGCTTTTTGGATACATCAACACCAAGAAATACAGTTCAAAAGACATTTCAGAGCAACTCCCTTTCTTAAAGTCCCTCCTAAACCCATTTTACAAGTTGAAATACTTATCCTTTTCACCAAAACTATACATTACACCTTTTAGGATACACCAACACCAAGCAATACTTTTCAAAAGACATTTCAGAGCAACTTCCTTTCTAAGTGTCGCCTCTAAACCCATTTTACATGTTGAAGTACATACCTTTTTCACCCACAACTATACATTACAGCTTTTTGGATACATCAATACCAAGAAATACTTTTCAAAGACCATTTCAGAGCAACTTCCTTTCTTAATGTCCCTTCTAACCCTATTTTTCAACTTGAAGTACTTATCTTTTTCATCCAAAATTATACTTTACAGCTTTGAGGATACCTCAACACAAATAAATAATTTTCAAAGACTATTTCAGAACAAGTTGGTTTCTTAATGTCCCTCCAAAACCCATTTTATAACTTGAAGTACTTATCTTTTTCACCCAACACTATACTTTACAGCTTTTTTGGTACCACAATACCAAGACATACTTTTCAAAGACAATTTCATATTAAGTTTCTTTATTTATGTGCCTCCTAAACACTTTTTTAAAGTTGAAGTACTTGTCTTTTTCACCCAAAAAAATACTTTACAGCTTTTATGATACCCCAACACCAAAAAATACTTTTCAAATACCATTTCAGAGTAAGTTACTTTCTTAATGTTCCTGCTAAACTCATTTTACTAGTTGAAGTATTTATCCTTTTCACCCACAACTTTACTTTACATCTTTTTGGATACCTCAACACCAAGAAATACCTTCCAAAAGGCATTTGAGAGCAACTTCTTTTCTTAATGTCCCTTCTAAACCCATTTTCCAAGTTGAAGTACTCATCCTTTTCACCCACAACTTTACTTTACAGCTTTTTGGATACCTCAACACCAAGAAATACTTTTCAAAGAGCATTTCAGAGCAAGTTCCTTTCTTAATGTCCCTCCTAAACCCATTTTACAAGTTGAAGCACTCATCCTTTTCACCCAAAACTTTACTTTACAGCTTTTTGGATACCTCAACACCAAGAAATACTTTTCAAAGACCATTTCAGAGCAAGTTCCTTTCTTAATGACCCTCATAAACCCATTTTACAAGTTGAAATACTTATCTTTTTCACCCACAACTATACTTTACAGCTTTTTGGATACCTCAACATCAAGAAATACTTTTCAAAGACCATTTCAGAGCAAGTTACTTTCTTAATGTCCCTCCTAAACCCATTTTCCAACTTGAAGCATCCATCCTTTTCACCCACAACTTTACTTTACAGCTTTTCGGATACCCCAACACCAAGAAATACTTTTCAAAAGACCATTACAGAGTAAGTTCCTTTCTTAATGTCCCTCCTTAACCCATTTTCCAACTTGAAGCATTCATCCTTTTCACCCAAAAGTTTACTTTACAGCTTTTTGGATACCTCAACACCAAGAAATACATTTCAAAGACCAATTCAGAGTAAGTTACTTTCTTAATGTCCCTCCTAAACCCATTTTCCAACTTGAAGTACCCATCTGTTTCACCCACAACTTTACTTTAAAGCTTTTTGGATACCTCAACACCAAGAAACACATTTCAAAAGACATTTCAGAGCAAGTTCTTTTCTTAATGTCCCTTCTAAACCCATTTTACAAGTTGAAGTACTCATCCTTTTCACCCACAACTATACTTTTCAGCTTTTTGGATACCTCAACACCAAGAAATACCTTTCAAAAGGCCATTTCAGAGCAAGTTACTTTCTTAATGTCCCTTCTAAACCCATTTTACAAGTTGAAGCATTCATCTTTTTCACCCACAACTTTACTTTACAGCTTTTAGGATACCTCAACACCAAGAAATACTTTTCAAAGACCATTTCAGAGCAAGTTCCTTTCTTAATGTCCCTCCTAAACCCATTTTCCAAGTTGAAGTACCCATCCGTTTCACCCACAACTTTACTTTACAGCTTTTAGGATACCTCAAGGCCAAGAAATACTGTTCAAAGACCATTTCAGAGCAAGTTACTTTCTTAATGTCCCTTTTAAACCCATTTTCCAACTTGAAGTACTTATCTTTTTCACCCCAAACTTTACTTTACAGATTTTTGGATACCTCAACACCAAGAAATACCTTTCAAAGGCCATTTCAGAGCAAGTTACTTTCTTAATGTCCCTCCTAAACCCATTTTACAACTTGAAGTACTCCTCCTTTTCACCCACAACTTTACTTTACAGCTTTTTGGATACCTTAAAACCAAGAAATACTTTTCAAAGACCATTTCAGAACAATTCAACTTCTTATTGTCCCTCTTATCCCCATTTTACGAGTTGAAATTCTTCTACATTTCATTAACAACAATACTTTACTGAGTTTATGATAAACCAACAGAGACCAATACTATTCAAACACAATTACAGTGGAAGCTACATTCTTAATGTCCCCTCCTAAACCCATTGTCAATCTATAAGTACCTATATTTTTCCTCCACATCTTGCTTTTATAGATAGTATGAGAACAGCACAAACCGCACTTAATTTCAAAGTACATAAGAGATAAAGTTACTTTAATCAGGTCCCTCTTCAACCGCATTTCCATCTTGAAGTACGTTACTTGTTCATAACCCTGGTTACATTTGTTATCTTACGGCACCTCATCTCCAATGCATTGCTTTCTAAAGATCATTTCTGAAAACGCTGATTTCTTAATGTCCCCTCCTAAACCCATGTTCAAACTCTAATTAATTATCTTTTTCTCCCAAAGCTATACTTTACATCTTTTAGGACTCCTCAATATCAAGACATACTGTTCAACGACCCTTTAAGGTCAAGTTACTGTCTTAATGTCCCTTCTAAACCCATTTTCATACTTGAAGTACTAACTTTTATCAACCACAACTATAGTGAGCAGCATTTAGGATATCTCAAAAACAAGAAATACTTTTCAACTACAATTTCAGAGCAAGTTCCTTTCTTAATGTCCCTCCTAAACCCATTTTCCAAGTTGAAGTACATATCTTTTTCACCCACAACTATACTTTACAGCTTTTAGAATACCTCAATACCAAGAAATACATTTCAAAGACCATTTCAGAACAAGTTCTTTTCTTAATGTCCATCCTAAACACCCTTTATAACGTGAGGTAATTATCATTTTCACCCGAAACTATACTTCACAGGTTTTTTTATACCTCAACACCAAGAAATACTTTTCAAAGACCATATCAGAGCAAGTTCCTTTCTTAATGTCCCTCTTAAACCAATATTCCAAGTTAAATTACTTATCTTTTTCACCCAAAACTATTACTTTACAGCTTTTAGGATACCTCAACACCAAGAAATACTTTTCAAAGACCATTTCAGAGCAAGTTACTTTCTTAATGTCCCTCCTAAAGCCATTTTACAAGTTGAAGTACTTATGTTTTTCACTCGAAACTATACTTTACAGCTTTGGGGATACCTCAACACCAAGAAATACATTTCAAACACCATTTCAGAGCAAGTTACTTTCTTAAGCTCCCTCCTAAACCCATTTTACAAGTTGAAGTACTTATCTTTTTCATCCAAAACTATACTTTACAGCTTTTTGGATACATCAACACCAAGAAATACTTAGGTTAGGCTAGATTAAGTTAGGTTAGATTAGGATAGGTTAGGTGATGCTGCGCATGCTTCACTTAGGTATGGTTAGGGGAAAGACAGTAAAACAGTTAGGTGAATGATTAAGTTAGGATAGACTAGAATAAGTTAGGTTAGGTTAAGTTAGGCTCGCCTAGGTTAGCCTACGTACGCGCGCGTACGTTTGAAGCTTAAAAGTAAAGTTGTGGGTGAAAAGGATGGGTACTTCAAGTTGGAAAATGGGTTTAGAAGGGACATTAAGAAAGGAACTTGCTCTGAAATGCCTTTTGAAAGGTATTTCTTGGTGTTGAGGTATCCAAAAAGCTGTAATGTAAAGTTGTGGGTGTAAAGGATGGGTACTTCAAGTTGGAAAATAGGTTTATAAGGAACATTAAGAAAGCAACTTGCTCTGAAATTGTGTTTTGAAAAGTATTTTTTGGTATTCAGGTATCCAAAAAGCTATAAAGTAAAGTTGGGGGGTGAAAAGGATAGATGCTTCAACTTGTAAAATGGGTTTAGAAGAGGACATTAAGAAAGGAACTTGCTCTGAAATGTCTTTTGAAAAGTATTGCTTGGTGTTGAAGTATCCAAAAAGCTGTAATGTAAAGTTGTGGGTGAGAAGGATGGATGCTTCAACTTGTAAAATGTGTTTAGAAGGGTCATTAAGAAACGAACTTGCTCTGAAATGTCTTTTGAAAAGTATTTCTTGGTGTTGAGGTATACAAAAAGCTGTAATTTAAAGTTGTGGGTGAAAAGAATGGATTCTTTAACTTGTAAAATGAGTTTAGGAGGGACATTAAGAAAAAATTGCTCTGAAATGCCTTTTGAAAGGCATTTCATGATGTTGAGGCATCCAAAAAGGTGTAAAGTAAAGTTGAGGGATGAAAAGGATTGATGCTTCAACTTGTAAAATGAGGTTAGAAAAGGTATTAACAAAGGAACTTGTTCTAAAATGTCTTTTGAAAAGTATTTCTTGGTGTTGAGGTATCCAAAAAGCTGTAAAGTAAAGTTGTGGGTGAAAAGGATGGGTACTTCAAGTTGGAAAATGGGTTTAGAAGGGACATTAAGAACGGAAAGTGCTCGGACACGTCTTTTGAAAATTATTTCTTAGTGTCGAGATATCCAAAAAGTTGCAATGTAATGTTGTGGGTGAAAAGAATGGGTGCTTCAAGTTAAAAAATGGGTTTAGAGGGAAGACTAAGAAAGGAACTTGCTCTGAAATGCTTTTTGAATGGTATTTCTTGGTGTTGATGTATCCAAAATGCTGTCAAGTAAAGTTGTGGGTGAAAAGGATAGGTACTTCAAGTTGGAAAATGGGTTTAGGACGGACACTAAGAAAAAAACTTGATCTGAAATCTCTTTTGAAAAGTATGGCTTGGTGTTGGGCATTCAAAAAGTTGTAAAGTAAAGTTGTGGGTGAAAAGGATGGGTACTTCAATTTGTTAAATGGGTTTAGGAGGGACATTGAGAAAGTAACTTGTTCTGAAATGCCCTTTGAAAAGTATTGCTTGGTGTTGGAGCATTCAAAAAGCTGTAATGTAAAGTTGTGGGTGTAAAGGATGGGTACTTCAATTTGTAAAATGGGTTTAGGAGGGACATTAAGAAAAGAAATTGTTCTGAAATGTCTTTTGAAAAGTATTGCTTGGTGTTGGAGCATTCAAAAATCAGTATAGTAAAGTTTTGGGTGAAAAGGATGGGTACTTCAACTTGTAAAATGAGTTTAGGATGGACATTAAGAAAATAACTTGTTCTGAAAAGATAAAATAAAGCCATAAAAAAGTATTAAAAATGGTGGCTCCGAGGCCTTGGGGGCGCCGGGGGTCGTTGGGGGGTCTGGGGGCCCTTTAGGGCCGGGTGGCCCTTTGGGAGCCCTGTGGACCTTTGGGGACTGGGGGAGGGCATTTGGGGGGCCCGGGGAGGGCCTTTGGTGGTCTGGGGAGGGCCTTTGGGGGTCTGGGGGCCTTTGGGGACCGGTGGAGGGCCTTTGGGGGTCCGGGGGGCCCTTTGGGATCCTGGTGGTCTTTTGGGAGCCCGGTGGACCTTTGGAGACCGGGGGGCTTCCTTCGGGGTTGGGGTGGGGTATGAGGAGCCTGTGGGGTTGGGGTAGAGGACTTCACGACACTGTTAAAATACAACTTGTGTATTATAACGACCACAGAGTTTTAACCTCAAATTCTCTTCTAAAATCATCTTTTAAATCATCTTTTAAAATGTCTCTAACCGTTTCGCAGAAATAATTCCCTATAATAATAATTTGTTCTTAAAAGATATAATAAAGCCTTAAAAAATTATTAAATTGGAGGCTCAGGAGCCTTTGGGGCACCGGGGACCCTTTGGGAGCCCGGTGGACCTTTGGGGACCGGGGGGCTTCCTTCGGGGTTGGGGTGGGGTATGAGGAGCCTTTGGGGTTGGGGTAGAGGACCTCACGACACTGTTCAAATACAACTTGTGTATTATAAGGACCACAGAGTTTTACCCTCAAATTCTCTTCTAAAATCATCTTTTAAATCATCTTTTAAAATGTCTCTAACTTTTTCGCCGAAATAATTCCCTATAATGGCTAAAACGGTTTCGCCCAAATAATCCCTGAACGTAATTTCAGTGAGTTCCTTTTGTTTTTGGCATCCCTGTGCTTTCACATTTGAAATTACAAAGAAACCTTTTCGCGCGCTAAGATCAAAACATTCGCTCAGAAACGATTCTCTTTGGAAACAACAAATTAATTCCCCTTTCGTAAATCAATCAATCATGACATCATCTGTCATGTGTGATCTAAACTTTGCCTCGGAAACATTCTCTTTGGAAATACATCAATGACATTAATTAACTTGCCGTCATCTGTCAGACATTAATTAACCTTGCCCGGGAACAATTTGATTAATGACTGACAGCAGAGGTGTTCCATGTCATTGACACACTTTGATTACGCAATCAATTTCTCAGAAATCCATCTCCCCTAGGGACTCTATGCCCATATTTGGGGTGCAAAAAAAGTTGTAGGTGGCAGCACATGTGTTCTAGTGGGGCTGGTACCCCCCCTTCTACTGTAATTGAAAGGTCCAAAAACTATATCTTTGAAAATGACAGCCCGCCAAGAGCCCTAAGGGCTACGGTTGTAAGTTATGCCCTGGGGTTATATATTGTGCATATAGAGAGGGTGATCGTATAAATTTTGGAAGGACCTCATTGGATCAGTAATCAGAGGCTCTAGTACATTTCTTGTGACTCAGTGTGATCCGAGGGTGGATACCCCCCCCCCCCCCGATCTCGTATTTTCCCGAAATAAATCTCATATCAATTTTGAGAGGGACATTTGTTTTTTTGTTTTGTTTTTTAAGAAAGAAAGGGTTTATTCATTAACAAAAAACCCAACAAAACCTTAAGCAAAACTTGTTTAGGTAAATAACATCCCACTAGGCCTATATTTAAATCAACTTATTAAAGGTGACGAAAATTAAACGTAAAATAAACAAGAAACCACAAAAAAAAATCAAATAAAAAACCACTTGTTATCTCCCATCATCAATCCATCAATTCAACATCAATTCAATTTACAATCCAACAATTTGATTAACATAACAAATAAAGAAACCAGAGACCTCATCACCCATCCTTCTCATAAACCCTAAAACAATGGTCTTTCAGCAAACTTCTGAACTTACTCAGGTTTGTTTCCTGTATAGTATTATTAGGCAAAGTATTCCAGGCACTAGGACAAATATGGCGCACACAAAACCCTGATGGGGCAGTAACTATTCTAGGATTCCCAAACTGTCTTTAACTCCTTGTATTTTTTTTTACGTGAACACTAGAAACTGGTAAAAAAAAAAAAGATCGCTGAAGTTTTTGGCAACAAATTTTTTGGGTACTTAAACATAAATAGAGCATTATATAATTTGACCAGACCAAAAATCTGCAATATCTTAAGTCCAACATACCTGGACCTCACTGAATAATGTTTATCAACACCCATCAGCACTCTGAAAGCCCCCCTCCCCACAGACCTCAAGGCAAGGGCTAAAAGTTATGCTATTGGGGCATATAAGGTATGTATAGAAAGAATGATCATATAAACTTTGGAGGGGGCTCATTGGATTGGTAATCAGAACTTCTAATGCCTTTTTTAAGATTCATAGTGATCGGAAAATGAATACAGTCCCCAAACCTCGTATTTTCCCGAAATGCATCTTAAAGAAATTTTGAAATGGCAATTTGGTGTTGTAAAAACCTTAAAACAGCTCATTTGATTGGAAATTGAAAGGGCCAGTGCCCTTTTTAATAGTCAAAAGTAATTTGAAGGCAACAAACCCCCCTTCTACGCCAACCATTTCTCCAAACACATCTAATCCAAATTTTGAAATAGCCATTTTGTGCTACGTAATTAAACGGTCCGGATATTATGTCCTCGAGAATGGCAACCCCTCCCCCCAAAGTCAACAGGGCAAGGGTTTTAAGTTATGATAAACTTCGAAGGGGGCTCATTGGATTGGTAGTCAGAAGTTCTAGTGCCCTTATAAAGGTTCAATGTGAGTGGAGGGGGTTACCCCCAACACCTCGGCTTTCCTGAAATGCAGCGGGTAGAATTTTTTAGATTTTCATTTATTTTCGTAGAAAGTTCAAAACAGCTCATTTGATTGGAAATTGAAAGGGCTAGTACCCTTTTTAATTTTCGAAGACGATTGGAGGGCAACTAACCCCTTCCCATGCCCACTATTTTCCCAAACACTTCCAATCAATATTTTGAGATAGCCTTTTTGTTCAATGTAATTACAAAGATCAAAAAATTATGTCTTTGAGGATGAAAGCCCTCAGGGCAAGGGTTGTTAGTTATGCCCTGGGTTGTTAGTTATGCTATATATATATATATATATATATATATATATATATATATATATATATATATATATATATATATATATATATATAGAACGGATGATTCGACAAACATCGGAGGGGGCTTATTGGATTGGTAATCAGAAGTTCTACTTCCCTTTGTAAGATTCAGAGTGACAGGAGGATGGATATCACCCCCCCCCCTCCTCACCTCGTATTTTCCCGAAATACATGAGTAGAAAGGCCTCACGAGGTCCCACGCGACACCCCTGCTGCCACCTACAACTTTCTTACATAATTTATGCATGTTTTTATGGTTTTTGTCGGTGAGAATGAAAAAACAGGATTTTTCTCACTTTTATGGATGTTTCTTGGACTGTTATGTTTGTTGGTCAATTTATTTGATGTTTTTCATGGATGTCAACATCAATTTATGTCTCTTTTATGGTTTTTGTCACTGAGAATGAAAAAACAGGATTTTTCTCACTTGAAAAAACAGGAATTTTCTCACTTTTATGGATGTTTCTTGGACTGTTATGTGTGCATGTCAATTTATTTGATGTTTTTCATGGATGTTAACAGCAATTTATGTCTGTTTCATGGTTTTTGTCAGTGAGAATGAAAAAACAGGATTTTTCTCACTTTGATGGATGTTTTCTGGATTATTGAGTCTAACGGGGACAGAGTCAATGACCTCAATTCCCCTTCTCGTGAATCAATAATTCCCCTTAGAAACAACAAATTAATTCCCCTTTCTTGACAAATCAATCAACCATGACATCATCGGTCAGACATTAAAAAACTTCGCCACGGAAACAATTCTACTGGTCGGACTCCGAAGACATTAATAAACTTCACCCTGGAAGCAATTCTCCAAGAAACTCCGGCGAATATTTTGATCTTAGAGATGAAGAGATTAGTTCGGGAAAGGGTTTTTTGTTAATTTCAAGTGTGACAGCGCAGAGATGCCAAAAACAAAAAGAACACGCTGAAATTACGGTTAGGAGTTATTTGGACGAAACCATTTTAGACATTTTAGGGAATTATCTCGGCGAAACAGTTAGAGACATTTTAAAAGATGATTTTAGAAGATGTTTTAGGAGAGGTTTTGAGTGTGGTTGTTATAATACACAAGTTCCATTTGAAGAGTGTCGTGAGGTCCCCTACCCCAACCCCGAAGGAAGCCCCCGGCCCACAAAGGTTCCCCCGGGCTCCCAAAGAGTCCCCCGGGCTCCCAAAGGGTCCCACGGGCTCCCAAAGGGTCCCCCGGGTCGCCAAAGGGCCCCCCGGCGCCCCAAAGGACCACCCGGCCCCCAAAGGGCCCCCGGACCCCAAAAGTCCTCCCGGGTCCCCAAAGAACCCCAGCTCCATTTTGTTAATACTTTTTTGTGCATTTGAGACACAGATGGGTCCCCACATTTCAAAAGGCTTTATTATATTTTTTCAGAACAAGTTTTTTTCTTAATGTCCTTCCTAAACCAATTTTACAAGTTGAAGTACCAATCTTTTCCCCCACAACTTTACTATAAGGCTTTTCGAATACCCCAACATCAAGCAATACTTTTCAAAAGGCTTTATTATATCTTTTCAGAACAAGTTCTTTACGTAATTTTCTTCCCAAACCCATTTTACAAGTTAAAATACCCATCCTTTTCATCCATAACTTTACTTTACAACTTTTTGGATACCTCAACACCAAGAAATACTCTTCAAAAGACATTTCAGATAAACTTCCTTTCTTAATGTCCCTTCTAAGCCCATTTTCCAACTTGAAGTAGCCATCCTTTTCAACCACAACTTTACTTTACAGCTTTTTGGATACCATAGCACCAAGAAATACTTTTCAAAAGGCATTTCAGAGCAAGTTCTTTTCTTAATGTCCCTCCTATACCCATTTTACAAGTTGAAGCATCCATCCTTTTGCCCCACAACTATACTTTACAGCTTTTTGGATACCACAACACCAAGAAATACCTTTCAAAAGACATTTCAGAGCAAGTTCCTTTCTTAATGTCCCTTTAAACCCATTTTCCAACTTGAAGTACCCATCCTTTTCACCCACAACTTTACTTTACAGCTTTTTGGATACCACAACACCAAGAAATACCTTTCAAAAGACATTTCAGAGCAAGTTCTTTTCTTTATGTGACTTCTACACCCATTTTCCAACTTGAATTATCTATCCTTTTCACCTACAACTTTACTTTAAAGCTTTTTGGATACCACAACACCAAGAAATACTTTTCATTCAAATGGCATTTCAGAGCAATTTCTTTTCTTTATGTCCTTCCTAAACCCAGTTTCCAACTTGAAGCATCCATCCTTTTCACCCACAACTTTACTTTACAGCTTTTTGAATGCCCAACACCAAGCAATACTTTTCAAAAGGCATTTCAGAACAAGTTCTTTTCTTAATGTCCATCCTAAACCCATTTTAAAAGTTGAAGTACCCATCCTTTTCACCCACAACTTTAGTTTACAGCTTTTTGAATGCTCCAACATCAGGCAATACTTTTCAAAGGCATTTCAGAACCAGTTATTTTCTTAATGTCATTCCTAAACCCATTTTACAAGTTGAAGTACCCATCTTTTCACCACAACTTTACTTTACGACTTTTTGGATACCTCAACACCAAGCAATACTTTTCAAAGGGCATTTCAGAACAAGTTCTTTTCATAATGTCCTTCCTAAGCCCATTTTACAAGTTGAAGTATCAATCCTTTTCATACTCAACTTTATAGAAGGCTTTTTTTATATTATTTCAGATCAAGTTCTTTGCGTAATGTCCCTCCTAAACCAATTTTACAACTTGAAGTGCTCATCCTTTTCACACACAACTTTAATTTATGGGTTTTTGAATATCCCATCACCAAGCAATACTTTCAAAAGGCTTTTTTATTAAATGTTTACTGAACACACACAAATTTCTCTTAGAAATAATATTTTTCATCAGTGATAGCACTTTTTCTGTTCGAATTAGCAAGTTTTCTATCAAAGATACCAAATTTTTTCGTAGAAGTAACATTTTTTGATTGTGATAACAGCTTTTCTGTCAGAAGTAGCAAGTTTTGCTTAACACTAACATACATTCTCATCAAAGTAACGAAATGTTACCTTAATACTAACATACTTTTACTGAACACACACAAATTCCTCTTAGAAATAATATTTTTCGTCAATGATAACACTTTTTCTGTTCGAACTAGCAAGTTTTCTACCAAAGATACCAAATTTTTTCGTAGAAGTAACATTTTTTTATTGTGATAAAAACTTTTCTGTCAGAAGTAACAAGTTTTGCTTATCACTAACAAACCTTCTCATCCAAGTATTGTTATTTTACCTCAATACTGACATACTTTTACTGAACACACACAAATTTCTCTTAGAAATAATATTTCTCATCAATAGTAACACTATTTCTGTTCGAACTAGCAAATTTTCTGTCAAAGATATCAAATTTTTTCGTAGAAGTCACATTTTTTGATTGTGATAACAACTTTACTGTCAGAAGTATCAATTTTTGCTTAACACTAACAAACATTCTCATGAAAGTAACGATATTTTACCTTAATACTAACATACTTTTCCTGAGCACACACAAATTTCTCTTAGAAATAATATTTTTCATCAGTGACAACACTTTTTCTGTTCGAACTAGCAAGTTTTCTGTCAAAGATACCAAATTTTTTCGTAGAAGTAACATTTTTTGATTGTGATAACAACTTTTCTGTCAGAAGTCGCAAGTTTTGCTTAACACTAACAAATATTCTCATCAAAGTAACGATATTTTACCTTAATACTAACATACTATGACTGAACACACACAAAGTTCTCTTAGAAATAATATTTTTTATCAGTGATAACCCTTTTTCTGTTCGAACTAGCAAGTTTTCTACCAAAGATACCAAATTTTATCGTAGAGGTAACATTTTTTGATTGTGATAATAACTTTTCTGTCAGAAGTAGCAAGTTTTGCTTAATACTAACAAACATTCTCATCAAAGTAACGATATTTTACCATAATACTAACAGACTTTTACTGAACAAACACAAAGTTCTCTTAGAAATAATATTCTTCGTCAGTGATAACACTTTTTCTGTTTGAACCAGCAAGTTTTCTGTCAAAGATATTAAATTTTTTCGTAGAGGTAACATTTTTTGATTGTGATAACAACTTTTCTGTCAGAAGTAGCAAGTTTTGCTTAACACTAAAAAACATTCTCATCAAAGTAATGATATTTTACCTTAATACTAACAAACTTTTACTGAACACACACAAATTTCTCTTAGAAATAATATTTTTCATCAGTGATAACACTTTTTCTCTTCGAACTAGCAAATTTTCTGTCAAAGATACCAAATTTTTTCATAGAAGTAACATTTTTTCATTGTGATAACAGCTTTTCTGTCAGAAGTAGCAAGTTTTGCTTAAAACTAACAAACATTCTCATCAAAGTAGTTACACTTTACCTTAACAATAACATACTTATATTGACCACACACAAATTTCTCTTAGAAACAATATTGTTTATCAGTGATAAAAGTTTTTCTCTTCCAACTAGAAAATTTTCTGTCAAAGATACCAAATTTTTTCATAGAAGTAACATTTTTTGATTGTGATAACAAGTTTTCTGTCAGAAGTAGCAAATTTTGCTTAATACTAACAAACATTCTCATCAAAGTAACGATATTTTACTTTAATACTAACACACTTTTACTGAACACACACAAATTACTCTTAGAAATAATATTTTTCATCAATGATAACACTTTTTCTGTTCGAAATAGCAAATTTTCTGTCAAAGATACCAAATTTTTTCGTAGAAGTAACATTTTTTGATTGTGATAACAACTTTTCTGTCAGAAGTAGGAAGTTTTGCTTAACACTAACAAACATTCTCATCAAAGTAACGATATTTTACATTAATACTAACAAACTTTTACTGAACACACACAAATTTCTCGTAGAAATAATATTTTTCATCAATGATAACACTTTTTCTTTTCGAACTAGCAAGTTTTCTGTCAAAGATACCAAATTGTTTCTTATAAGTAACATTTTTTGATTGTCATAACAATTTTTCTGTCAGAAGTAACAAGTTTTGCTTAACACTAACAAACATTCTCAAAGTAATGATATTTTACATTAATAGTAACATACTTTTACTGAACACACGCAAAGTTCTCTTAGAAATAATATTTTTCATCAACACTTTTTCGGTTCGAACTACCAAGTTTTCTATCAAAGATACCAAATTTTTTCTTAGAAGTAACATTTTTTGATTGTGATAACAACTTTTCTGTCAGAAGTAGCAAGTTTTGCTTAACACTAACAAACCTTCTCATCAAAGTAACGATATTTTACTTTAATACTACCATACTTTTACTGAACACGCACAAAGTTCTCTTAGAAATAATATTTTTCATCAATGATAACACTTTTTCTCTTCGAACTAGCAACTTTTCCGTCAAAGATACCAAATTTTTTCTTAGAAGTAACATTTTTTGATTGTGATAACAACTTTTCTGTCAGAAGTAGCAAGTTTTGCTTAACACTAACAAACATTCTCATCAACGTAATGATTTTTTACCATAATACTAACATACTTTTACTCAACACAAACAAATTTCTCTTAGAAATAATATTTTTCATCAATGATAACACTTTTTCTGTTCGAAATAGCAAATTTTCTACCAGAGATACCAAATTTTTTCGTAGAAGTAACATTTTTTGATTGTGATAACAACTTTTCTGTCAGAAGTTGCAAGTTTTGCTCAACACTAACAAACCTTCTCATCAAAGTAATGATATTTTACCTTAATACTAACATACTTTTACTGAACATACACAAATTTCTCCTAGAAATAATATTTTTCATCAATGATAACACTTTTCTGTTCGGACTAGCAAATTTTTCTACCAAAGATACCAAATTTTTTCGTAGAAGTAACATTTTTTGATTATGATAACAACTTTTCTGTCAGAAGTAACAAGTTTTGCATAACACTAACAAACATTCTCATCAAAGTAATGATTTTTTACCTTAATACTAACATAATTTTACTGAACACACACAAATTTCTCTTAGAAATAATATTTTTCATCAATGATAGCACTTTTTCTGTTCGAAATAGCAAATTTTCCGTCAAAGAAACCAAATTTTTTCGTAGAAGTAACATTTTTTGATTGTGATAACAACTTTTCTGTCAGAAGTAGCAAGTTTTGCTTAACACTAACAAACATTCTCATCAAAGTAATTATTTTTTACCTTAATACTAACATACTTTTACTGAACACACACAAATTTCTCTTAGAAATAATATTTTTCATCAATGATAACACTTTTTCTGTTCGAACTAGCAAATTTTCTACCAGAGATACCAAATTTTTTCGTAGAAGTAACATTTTTTGATTGTGATACCAACTTTTCTGTCAGAAGTAGCAAGTTTTGCTTAACACTAACAAACATTCTCATCAAGGTAATGATATTTTACGTTAATACTAAAATACTTTTACTGAACACACACAAATTTCTCTTAGAAATATTATTTTTCGTCAGTGATAACACTTTTTCTGTTCGAACTAGCAAATTTTCTGTCAAAGATAACAAATTTTTTCGTAGAAGTAACATTTTTTGATTGTGATAACAACTTTTCTGTCAGAAGTAGCAAGTTTTGCTTAACACTAACAAACATTCTCATCAAAGTAATGATTTTTTACCTTAATACTAACATACTTTTATTGAACACACACAAATTTCTCTTAGAAATAATATTTCTCATCAATAATAACACTTTTTCTGTTCGAACTAGCAAATTTTCTACCAGAGATACCAAATTTTTTCGTAGAAGTAACATTTTTTGATTGTGATAACAACTTTTCTGTCAGAAGTAGCAAGTTTTGGTTAACACTAACGAACATTCTCATCAAAGTAAGGATATTTTACCTTAATACTAACATACTTTTACTGAACAAATACAAATTTCCCTTAAAAATAATATTTTTGGTCAGTTATAAAACTTTTTCTGTTTGAACTAGCAATTTTTGTATCAAATATACCAAATTTCTTCTTAGAAGTATCATTTTTTGATTGTGATAACAACTCTTCTGTCAGAATTAGCAAGTTTTGCTTAACACTAAAGAACATTCTCATCAAAGTAATGATATTTTACCTTAATACTAACATACTTTTACTAAACACACACAAATTTCTCTTAGAAATAATATTTTTCGTCAGTGATAACACTTTTTCTGTTCGAACTAGCAATTTTTCCGTCAAAGGTACCAAATTTTTTATTAGAAGTAACATTTTTTGATTGTGATAAAAACTTTTCTGTCAGAAGTAGCAAGTTTTGCTTAACACTAACAAACCTTCTCATCAAAGTAACGATATTTTACTTTAATACTAACATACTTTTACTGAACACACACAAATTTATCTTAGAAATAATATTTTTCATCAATGATAACACTTTTTCTGTTCGAACTAGCAAATTTTCCGGCAAAGATACCAAATTTTTTCGTAGAAGTAACATTTTTTGATTATGATAACAACTTTTCTGTCAGAAGTAACAAGTTTTGCATAACACTAACAAACATTCTCATCAAAGTAATGATTTTTCACCTTAATACTAACATACTTTTACTGAACACACACAAATTTCTCTTAGAAATAATATTTTTCATCAATGATAGCACTTTTTCTGTTCGAAATAGCAAATTTTCCGTCAAAGATACCAAATTTTTTCGTAGAAGTAACATTTTTTGATTGTGATAACAACTTTTCTGTCAGAAGTAGCAAGTTTTGCTTAACACTAACAAACATTCTCATCAAAGTAATTATTTTTTACCGTAATACTAACATACTTTTACTGAACACACACAAATTTCTCTTAGAAATAATATTTTTCATCAATGATAACACTTTTTCTGTTCGAACTAGCAAATTTTCTACTAGAGATACCAAATTTTTTCGTATAAGTAACATTTTTTGATTGTGATAACAACTTTTCTATCAGAAGTAGCAAGTTTTGCTTAACACTAACAAACATTCTCATCAAAGTAATGATATTTTACCTTAATACTAACATACTTTTACTGAACACACACAAATTTCTCTTAGAAATAATATTTTTCATCAATGGTAACACTTTTTCTGTTCGAACTAGCAAATTTTCTAACAGAGATACCAAATTTTTTTCGTAGAAGTAACATTTTTGATTGTGATAACAACTTTTCTGTCAGAAGTAGCAAGTTTTGCTTAACACTAACAAACATTCTCATCAAGGTAATGATATTTTACGTTAATACTAAAATACTTTTACTGAACACACACAAATTTCTCTTAGAAATAATATTTTTCGTCTGTGATAACACTTTTTCTGTTCGAACTAGCAAATTTTCTGTCAAAGATACCAAATTTTTTCGTAGAAGTAACATTTTTTGATTGCGATAACAACTTTTCTGTCAGAAGTAGCAAGTTTTGCTTAACACTAACAAACCTTCTCATCAAAGTAATGATTTTTTCACATTAATACTAACATACTTTTACTGAACACACACAAATTCATCTTAGAATTAATATTTTTCATCAATTATAACACTTTTCTGTTAGAACTAGCAAATTTTTCTACCAAAGATACAAAATTGTTTATTAGAAACAACATTTTTTTATTGTGATAACAAATTTTCTGTCAGAAGTAGCAATTTTTGCTTAACACTAACGAAAATTCTCATCAATGTAATGATATTTTACCATAATACTAACATAATTTTACTGAACACACACAATTATCTCTTAGAAACAATATTTTTCGTCAATGATAACACTTTTTCTGTTCGAACTAGCAAGTTTTCTATCAAAGATACAAAATTTTTTCTTAGAAGTAACATTTTTTGATTGTGATAACAACTCTTCTGTCAGAATTAGCAAGTTTTGCTTAACACTAAAGAACATTCTCATCAAAGTAATGATATTTTACCTTAATACTAACATACTTTTACTAAACACACACAAATTTCTCTTAGAAATAATATTTTTCGTCAGTGATAACACTTTTTCTGTTCGAACTAGCAAGTTTTCTACCAAAGATACCAAATTGTTTTCGTAAAAGTAACATTTTTTGATTTATATAACCAAATGTCTTAAATCAGACTAAATAATTTAATAAATATCAAAAACATTAAACAAAATGAAAAACAGTATTAAATTAAGCAGCAAGACAATTATATTACAAACCAATAGAAAATAGGACACAAAATAAATTTCGTCTCTATGTCTGAATATATTTGTTTACATGTCTGAGTTGGTTTTTGGTTAGGTTAGGTTAGCTAAGTTAGGTTAGCTAAGTTAGGTTAGGATAGGTTAGCTAGTAAACATTTCTCCATGTTTAAGTTAGGTTAGGTTAGGTTAACTTATCATGAGCGCTGCTGATAAGCTAACCTAAACTAACTAAAGCATGGTACAAAGTCGACATGGGGGGATTTTCCGGCGAGTATGGTTAGGCTAGGTTTGGCTAGATCAAGTTAGGTTAGGTTAAGTTAGGTTACCTACTAACCTAACGTAACCTAACCATACTCATCGGAAAATCCTCACATTTCGACTGTGTACCACGTTTTAGTAAGGTCAAGCTGGCTTATCAAGCGCGCTAGTGATAAGTTAACCTAACCTAACCTAACTTAAAAATGGTGAAATATTTAATAGCTAACCTAACGTAACCTAACTTAGCTAACCTAACCTATCCTAACTTAGTTAACCTAACCTAACCTAATCAAACACCAACCCAGACATGTAAACAAATAGATTCTGACATAGAAACGAAAAATATTATTTCCAATAGAAATTTGTGTGCGTTCAGTAAAAGTATGTTAGTATTAAGGTAAAAAAATCATTACTTTGATGAGAAAGATTGTTAGTGTTAAGCAAAACTTGCTACTTCTGACAGAAAAGTTGTTAACACAATCAAAAAATGTTACTTCTACTAAAAAGTTTGGTTTTTTTGACAAAAAAGTTGCTAGTTCGAACAGAAAAATTGAAGTCATTGATGAAAAATTTTATTTCTAAGAGACATTTGTGCGTGTTCAGTCAAATTATGTTCGTATTAAGGTAAAATATCATTACTTTGATGAGAATGTTTGTTAGTGTTAAGCAAAAATTGTTACTTCTGACAGAAAAGTTGTTATGTCAATCAAAAAATGTTAGTTCTATGAAAAAATTTGGGATCTTTGACAGAAAATTTTCTAGTTTGAAGAGAAAAACTGTTATCACTGAAAAACAATATTGTTTATAAGAGAAATTTGTGTTTGGTAAATATAAGTTTGGTATTGTTAAATTAGAATATAGTTACCTTGATAAGAAGGTATGTTAGTGTTAAGCAAAACTTGCTACTTCTGACAGAAAAGTTGTTATCACAATCAAAAAATGTTACTTCTATGACAAAATTTGGTATCTTTGACAGAAAATTTGCTATTTCGAAGAGAAAAAGTGTTATCACTGATGAAAAATATTATTTCTAAGAGAAATTTGTGTGTGTTCAGTAAAAGTTTGTTAGTATTAAGGTAAAATATCATTACTTTGATGAGAATGTTTGTTAGTGTTAAGCAAAACTTGCTACTTCTGACAGAAAAGTTGTTATCACAATCAAAAAATGTTACTTCTACGAAAAAAATTGATGTCTTTGACAGAAATCTTGCTAGTTCGAACAGAAAAAGTGTTATCACTGATGAAAAATATTATTACTAAGAGAAATTTGTGTGTGTTCAGTAAAAGTTTGTTAGTATTATGGTAAAATATCGTTACTTTGATGAGAATGTTTGTTAGTGTTAAGCAGGACTTGCTACTTCTGAAAGAAAAGTTTTTATCATAATAAAAAAATGTTACTTCTACGATAAAATTTGGTATCTTTGATAGAACATTTGCTAGTTAAAACAGAAAAAGTTTTATCACCAATGAAAAGTATTATTTCTTTGATGACGTTGTGTGGGTTAAGTTAGAGTACGATTGTAATATGTTAAAAAATCGTTACTTTGATGAGAATGTTTGTTAGTGTTAAGCCAAACTTGCTACTTCTGACAGAAAAGTTGTTATCACAATCAAAAAATGTTACTTCTACGAAAAAATTTGGTATCTTTGATAGAAAACTTGCTAGTTCAAACAGAAAAAGTGTTATCATTGACGAAAAATATTATTTCTAAGAGGAATTTGTGTGTGTTCAGTAAAAGAAAGTTAGTATTATTGTAAAATATGTAACGTTGATGAGAAGGTGTGTTAGTAATAAGCAAAACTTGGTATTTCTGACAGAAAAGTTGTTATCAAAATCGAAAAATGTTACTTCTAAGAAAAAATCTGGTATCTTTGACAGAAAACTTGCTAGTTCGAACAGAAAAAGTGTTGATGAAAAATATTATTTCTACGAGAAATTTGTGTGTGTTCATTAAAAGTTTGTTAGTATTAATGTAAAAAATCATTACTTTGATGAGAAGGTTTGTTAGTGTTAAGCAAAACTTGCTACTTCTGACAGAAAATCTGTTATCACAATCAAAAAATGTTACTTCTACGAAAAAATTTGACATCTTTGACAGAAAATTTGCTAGTTCGAACAGAAAAAGTGTTATCATTGATGAAAAATATTATTTCTAAGAGGAATTTGTGTGTGTTCAGTAAAAGTGTGTTAGTATTAAAGTAAAATATCGTTACTTTGATGAGAATGTTCGTTAGTATTATGCAAAACTTGCTACTTCTGACCGAAAACTTGTTATCACAATAAAAAAATTTTACTTTTATGAAAAAATTTGGTATCTTTGACAGAAAATTTGCTAGTTCGAAGAGAAAAAGTGTTATCACTGATGAAAAATATTATTTCTAAGAGAAATTTGTGTGTGTTCAGTAAAAGTATGTTAGTAATAAGGTAAAATATCATTACTTTGATGAGAATGTTTGTTAGTGTTAAGCAAAACTTGCTACTTCTGACAGAAAAGTTGTTATCACAATAAAAAAATGTTACTTCTATGACAAAATTTGGTATCTTTGACAGAAAATTTGCTATTTCGAAGAGAAAAAGTGTTATCACTGATGAAAAATATTATTTCTAAGAGAAATTTGTGTGTGTTCAGTAAAAGTTTGTTAGTATTAAGGTAAAATATCATTACTTTGATTAGAATGTTTGTTAGTGTTAAGCAAAACTTGCTACTTCTGACAGAAAAGTTGTTATCACAATCAAAAAATGTTACTTCTACGAAAAAAATTTATATCTTTGACAGAAAACTTGCTAGTTCGAACAGAAAAAGTGTTATCACTGATGAAAAATATTATTACTAAGAGAAATTTGTGTGTGTTCAGTAAAAGTTTGTTAGTATTATGGTAAAATATCGTTACTTTGATGAGAATGTTTGTTAGTATTAAGCAAAACTTGCTACTTCTGACAGAAAAGTTGTTATCACAATCAAAAAATGTTACTTCTACGAAAAAATTTGGTATCTTTGATAGAAAACTTGCTAGTTCGAACAGAAAAAGTGTTATCACTGATGAAAAATATTATTTCTAAGAGAACTTTGTGTTCGTTCAGTAAAAGTATGTTAGTATTAAGGTAAAATATCATTACTTTGATGAGAATGTTTGTTAGTGTTAAGCAAAACTTGCTACTTCTGACAGAAAAGTTGTTATCAAAATCAAAAAATGTTACTTCAACGAAAAAATTTGGTATCTTTGATAGAAAACTTGCTAGTTCCAACAGAAAAAGTGTTATCATTGACGAAAAATATTATTTCTAAGAGGAATTTATGTGTGTTCACTAAAAGTATGTTAGTATTAAAGTAAAATATCGTTACTTTTATGAGAATGTTTGTTAGTGTTAAGCACAACTTGCTACTTCTGACAGAAAAGATGTTATCACAATCAAAAAATTTTACTTCTACGAAAAAATTTGGTATCTTTGATAGAAAACTTGCTAGTTCGAAAAGAAAAAGTGTTATCACTGATGAAAAATATTATTTCTAAGAGAAATTTGTGTGTGTTCAGTAAACATTTAATAAAAAAGTTTTTTGAAAGTATTGCTTGGTGATGGGATATTCAAAAAGCCATAAAGTAAAGTTGTGTGTGAAAAGAATGAGTACTTCAAGTTGTAAAATTGGTTTAGGAGGGACATTACGTAATGAACTTGTTCTGAAATAATATAAAAAAAGCCTTTTGTAAAGTTGTGTGTGAAAAGGATAGATACTTCAACTTGTAAAATGGGTTTAGGAAGGACATTATGAAAAGAACTTGTTCTGAAATGCCCTTTGAAAAGTATTGCTTGGTGTTGAGGTATCCAAAAAGTCGTAAAGTAATGTTGTGGGTGAAAAGGATGGGTACTTCAACTTGTAAAATGGGTTTATGAATGACATTGAGAAAATAACACGTTCTTAAATGCCTTTGAAAAGTATTGCTTTGTGCTGGAGCATTCAAAAAGCTGTAAAGTAAAGTTGTGGGTGAAAAAGCATGGGTACTTCAAATTTTAAAATTGGGTTTAGGATGGAAATTAAGAAAAGAACTTGTTCTGAAATGCCTTTTGAAAAGTATTGCTTGGTGTTGGGCATTCAAAAAGCTGTAAAATAAAGTTGTGAGTGAAAAGGATGGATGCTTCAAGTTGGAAAATGGGTTTAGGAAGGACATAAAGAAAAGAAATTGCTCTGAAATGCCTTTTGAAAAGTATTTCTTGGTTTTGAGGTATACAAAAAGCTGTAAAGTAAAGTTGTGGGTGAAAAGGATGGGTACTTGAAGTTGGAAAATGGTGTAGAAGGCACATAAAGAAAGGAACTTGCTCTAAAATGTCTTTTGAAAGGTGTAGTGGTATCCAAAAAGCTGTAAAGTAAAGTTGTGGGTGAAAAGGATGGGTACTTCAAGTTGTAAAATGGGTTTAAAAGGGACATTAAGAAAGGAACTTGCTCTGAAATGTCTTTAGAAAGGTATTTCTTGGTGTTGAGGTATCCAAAAAGTCGTAAAGTATAGTTGTGGGTGAAAAGTATGGATGCTTCAACTTGTAAAATGGGCTTAGGAGGGACATTAAGAAAGGAACTTGCTCTGAAATGCCTTTTGAAAAGTATTTCTTGGTTTTGTGGTATCCAAAAAGCTGTAAAGCAAAGTTGTGGGTGAAAAGGATGGCTACTTCAAGTTGGAAAATGGGTTTAGAAGGGACATTACGAAAGGAACTTGTTCTGAAATGTCTTTTGAAGAGTATTTCTTGGTGTTGAGGTATCCAAAAAGTCGTAAAGTAAAGTTGTGGGTGAAAAGGATGCGTAATTTAACTTGTAAAATTGGCTTAGGAAGAAAATTACGTAAAGAACTTGTTCTGAAAAGATATAATAAAGCCTTTTGAAAAGTATTGCTTGATGTTGGGGTATTCGAAAAGCCTTATAGTAAAGTTGTGGGGGAAAAGATTAGTACTTCAACTTGTAAAATTGGTTTAGGAAGGACATTAAGAAAAAAACTTGTTCTGAAAAAATATAATAAAGCCTTTTGAAATGTGGGGACCCATCTGTGTCTCAAATGCACAAAAAAGTATTAAAAAATAGGGATGGGGACTCTTTGGAGACCCGGGAGGACCTTTGGGGGTCTGGGGGCCCTTTGGGGGCCGGGTGATCCTTTTGGGCACCGGGGGCCATTTTGGGAGCCCGGGGGACCCTTTGGGAGCCCGGGGACTCTTTGGGGGCCGGGGGGAACCTTTGGGGGCGGGGGGCTTCCTTCGGGGTTGGGGTAGGGGGCCTCACGACACTCTTCAAATGGAAATTGTGTATTATAACGACCACACTCAAAACCTCTTCTAAAACATCTTCTAAAATCATCTTTTAAAATATCTCTAACTGTTTCGCCGAAATATTTCCCTAAAATGTCTAAAACAGTTTCGCTCAAATAACCCCTAAACGTAATTTCAGCGTGTTCTTTTTGTTTTTGGCATCCCTGCGCTGTCACATTTGAAATTACTAAGAAACCCTTTTCCCGCGTTAATCTCTTCATCTCTAAGATCAAAACATTCGCCGGAAATTTCTTGGAGAATTGTTTCCAGGGCGAATTGTTTCTCACTGACAAAAACCATAAAAACATGCATAAATTATGTAAAAAAGTTGTAGGTGGCAGCAGGGGTGTCGCGTGGGACCTCATGAGGCCTTTCTACTTACATGTGATAGAAAGTTTGAGATGGCCATTTGTTGTCGTAGAAACTTCGAAAAGAGGTCATTTGATTGGAAATTGAAAGGGCTAGTGCCCTTTTTAATTGTCAAAATTGATTGGAGGGCAACTAACACCCCTCCCTTTCACACCATTTTCTCAAACACATCCAATCAAAATTCCAAGATAGCCATTTTGTTCAACGTAATTGAAAAGTCTGGAAATTATGTCTTTGAGAATAGCAACCTACCAAAAGCCCTAAGGGCAAAATTCGTAAGTTATGCCCTGGAGGCATAAAAGGTACATATGGTGATCGTACAAATTTCGGAGGGAGCTCCATTTATTGGTGATTTTATTTCACAAAATAGTGGTCGCTAAGATTTTAATTTACCTTTAAAGATTTTCGTTGAATCTCAGCAAATTAACTTCTCTAGTTTAGTGTGTATCGTTGCCAGCTATGGTTGAATAGGTACTAATGACAAATAAGAAGTATTGATACTCACACCCCACGAAATGTTTCTGAGTAAGGGTTTAAATTACTTTACTTTTTTATATTTCTAATGTTTATTATAATACTAATCTTATAAGCCAATACTTTTAAGTTTGTAATAGTGTTTTAGTATTAATAAAATGATTGATGATGATTTAGTTTTCATGAAATAAATTATATATACAAGGATTGATAATATTGTGTTACACATCCTCTAACATAAATATAGACAAGACAAGATCTTTTATTGACAAAATACATGATAAATAAATTTCTAAACTGGTCGACGTAAAGCAGGGCTAGATGTGTCGGCCATAAACAAATATAAGAAAATGCCAAAATAACAATTCAAGATATCAATAAAAAAAAAATGCAAGGTAGGAGACAACAAAGGAGGCCACCCTAGCGCGAGAACACCACAACATTATTCCTAATAATAATATATATTATTCATCAATTCCAACATCCAGACAAAGAACCATTTTTGAAATATGTTTTTTCAAAGAAAATCGGCTCTTGAAGCTTGGGAACATTTCTACTAAATTAAGTTTACTTACAATATGAGGAATCTAGTATCTGATTGAGAATCTAACATAAATATAACGTTTAATATATTATAAGATTTATCAATTAATCAGACTAGTTATATTACTAATTAGGTATTTATATTTAGAACTATTAGTATTATAATTGCTATGGCAAATTGCCATAACAATGCCATTGGCAATAAGTAACATTGAAGAAAGTACAACTTTAATTAAACGGACATTTTGAAGGAAAAGGGTTCTATTTACCCGCAAATAGTCATGTAAGGTGTTAGTTTCACACCAAGCCACCCCTATTAGTATTAATGCAAGAACCCTTTCTAATTTTCTTTTGAAGCTCCCTAAGGCATCTGTCAGGGATATTGTTCTCTTGTCATTTTGAGTTAATGATTGAACCTGATGGATATTGAACCTCTATATGGGATCAGTTAGGACAAGCAAATTTAAACTTCTATCAAGTTGTTTGCAGTCGCAGCTGGGTTGTGGAATAACTGCATAAATGATTCAAATGTATTGCTTTGGACAAGCAATAATGAGATTGTACAGGACAAGTATTTACGCATATTAACTGATTTTAATGCACAAATCAATGGAGTTGTCTTCATATCAATTATTCGTATGATATATTTGGTACTTGTCTATTATATAAAACACACTAGAGAAGTGATGTTTGGTCAATGCTAATGAAAAAAAATATAAAGGAAAAAAAATACTTTATAGTCATTCGTGAATTACTAAATTGGGAGCTTCGGCGTCGACTGACCGTCTCAAATACAAAGAAAAGTTTATTTTTAATGCGATTCTTGAGGTCACCGGTTTGTTTGCTTTGACTAATGATAGAATATAGTGTCTCACCATGGATGTTCAAGTTAAGATTTGGGATTTGCCAAGGACCGAAGAACACGCAATTATATTTTTCCAGGATAAGGGGCTGTTGCCCAAAACAAAACACACCATGACTTTGTACTCTTACGAGAAGCAACATTTTTGGAAGTGTAAAACTAGGCCATGTTAGAAAACCGTCAATTTGCATGTCAATACGTGGTTTTCTAATTCCTTAACATTTCCTTATAAAGTATTATATTTTCATCATATTTTGTTTCATTAGTAGGTACTTTTCCATTATATGGACACCTACAAGGAAACCAGTAACGAAAAACCCGTTTTTGACGGGTTAACTCAATAGACGGCTTCAGAGTAGTGCAATGCATAGCGTGGTTTTTATTGCGTATACGATATTTAAATTGTTGTTTTTTGGGGTTTAGGGGGGGAAAGGTACCTAGGTTAGGTTAGGTTATGTGTTTAATATATGCTATGCTTTACCCCACCCCCCACTCCTTAATGTGCAAATGTATAGCCCATACTTGTTTATAAACTATTGTATATTCATCCTGTTTTATTTTATTTCATTAGAATTAACCAGACTTGACTTTTTAGAGAGGCCCGGATAATGGGATAGTACCCAATAGCATTCATCAAAGTTCACTTCTCGAGTGTTTTATACAAAAGACAAGTGCCAAATATATTAGTAGAAGATACGACGTCGAGACAACACAAGACGTTATGTGACATATTAAATAAAAAAAACAAGTTTTTTTAACTGAAAGTAAGGAACGACGTTAAAACTTAAAACGAACAGAAATTATTCCGTATATGAAGGGGCTGTCCCCTCCTCAACGCCTCGCTCTTTACGCTAAAGTTTTTTTATTGTTTAAAAAAATAGAGTTGTGAGAAAGTCAAACTTTAGCGTAAAGAGCGAGGCGTTGAGGAGGGGACAGCCCCTTCATATACGGAATAATTTTTGTTCTTTTTAAGTTTTAACGTCGTTCCTTACTTTCAGTTAAAAAAACTTGTTTTTTTTTTATTTAATTTTTGAACGTTTTTGAGTTAATGCAGGTTTTGATTTTGGCTCACTGTACATGAATAATTAAAACAAAATTTGCATATTATATTTGGTTAAATGGCTTTTTCGAAACTTGTTTAATTTTATTTACGAACGTTTTTATTATTAATAAATATACGTAACTTAGAATTAACTTACGTAACGAACTTCTATATTCACAAATTTTTAACACGTATATTAGGGGGTTCGCCCCCTAGTCAATACCCTGCTCTTTTAACTATAGTTCGAATTTTTTTTCCAGTTCTTTAAAAATGACCTCTTAATCACAATCATTTGATCAGTTGAAAAACTTGTTTTTTTTTTCATTTAATTCCTGATGTTTTTCTTTAATAATGCTGGGAAATCCGGCACCCCCTTCCTAGCAATGTCCCTTCCCCCCTGACCACTTCCTGCATGGACAGAGCCGTCCATATTGCCTCCGCCCCGCGCCTTCCCCCCCCGCCCAGACCATCTCTCCTCTGTAAAAGTCTGTTTACTTCCCAATAACCAATATTAAATGTTAACATTGAGTAAAGTTCATAACTTTCAGCCCTCCCCCTGGGGACTTTGGGGGATCAAGTCATCCTAAAAGATATTTTTATCATATTTTCGACCATGTTGAACAAAATTGCTCTGTCAAAATTTTGATCAGGTGACTTTGGGAAAAAAATGAGCGTGGGAGGGGGCCTAGTTGCCTTCCATTTTTTTTTTTTGGTCACTTAAAAAGGGCACTAGAACTTTTGATTTCCGTTCGAATGAGTCCTCCCACGATATTCTAAGACTCCTAGGTCGATAGAATCACCCCTGGGAAAAAAAACAACAAACAAACAAACAAACAAATAAACACGCATCCGTGATCTTTCTTCTGGCAAAAACTGGAAAATTCCACATTTTTGTAGATAGGAGCTTGAAACCTCTACAGTAGGGTTCTCTGATACGCTGAATATGATGGTGTGATTTTTCATTAAGGTTCTATAACTTTTAGGGGTCTTTACCCCTTTTTCGAAAATCAGCCCAATTTTATCAGGCACGTAACTTTTGATGAGTAGGGTTAAACCCAATGAAACTTATATATTTGAAATCAGTATTAAAATTTTATTCTTTTAATGTATCTTTTGGTATCAAAATTCCGTTTTTTAGAGTTTCGGTTACCATTGAGCCGGGTCGCTCCTTACTTACAGTTCGTTACCACGAACTGTTTGATAAGGTCAAACTGATCTTTGATGTTGAAAAAAAAAGTGATATGTGCATAATACTACTAACACTACTACTGCTACTAAAACTATTGCTACTACACAAGCTAAGAGTATTAAGGTAAAGTTTTCAAGGAATAATTAGGTAGATGTAAAACTAAATCAAAATAAACTATGCTCATAGGGATTGTCAAAAGAGGACAAAGAAATATCACAATAACGGCTTACATTGTTAGATTAAACCTTTCGGGGTAAGTTGTGGTGGATATTGAACTAGCCATAAGACATTATGTGTATACCTTTAGTACTACTTCTGCGGTTGCTGTTACTAATGACACTAAGGGCAATAAGTTGAAACTCTTAGGACATTTTTAGGGGGAATTTCAATAAAAAAAACTATATGGCTGCAGGCATTAAAAGTGCATATAAACAATATCATAGGCAGCGCTATTCCATCATAACTACTAATATCATTGATATTTTTAAGGAGCTAATTTTATTAGAAATTAGAAGTTCTAGTGCCTTTATAAGAGTCAAAATTGATTTCGAGGAAAATCAGTCTTTCGATTAGTTTTCCCTAAAAAGACTATGTCCGTATAAAACAAACAGATATTAATGTAAAAAAACTTTTTCCAAAAAATAAATTTTTCAAGGAAAAGTAAAGAACTTCATTAAACTGAAAATATGCAAAAATAGAATCAAATAATCTACAAAGCATACAACTTCCACAAATCAGTATCTATAAATTAATCAAACCCAAAACGATTAGAAATTACAGTAAATAACAGAGTCAAACTCAAAACGAGCAGAAACTAACACTATTAGGGCTCAAAACCCCTGCACCTTCTCAAGGTAAAAAAAAAAATTTGCACTTCACTGAAAAAAAAATTAATGTTTTCACATTTATAGCTTTATTAAATCAAAACTGATTAAGAGTTTAAGGATTAAATAAGAGCATGTGTATGTTAAACTTACAATCCAAATTCATTTGTCAGTAAAGTGCATAATTATGTTCTGGCCTTGAGAAAGCATGGGGGTTTTGAGCCTTATCCATGTTAATTTCTGCTTGTTTTGAGTTTGACCATGTTTTCTATTGTAAGTTTTATTCATTTTGGGTATCATTTATCTATTGATGATGATTTGTGGTTATTTTACGGTTCGTAGATTATTTCCTTCTGTTTTTGCCCATTTTTGATTTAATGGAGTTCTTTATTTTCTTTGAAAAATTTATTTTGTGGAAATTTTTTTTTAACCCTTTCGGGACCAACGGTATTTACAGGTCCCGGCTGAATAAAAGCTGGATTTGGCATCTCGGATTGAAAATAATGAGATATTATAGATGCTGTCCAATACTCCTTTCAGAGACGATTAGATTAATACGTCATTCACCTGTAAAAATTGGATACAAATTGCGCGACATGATCAGTAAATTTGTCATACGTACCAAAGTTAGACAGGAAAATATCTTATTTTGCAATTAAGCATTTTGGTTGTTGTGATATAGGCAGATAAATGCGATTTTTTCCGCATTTAATAAAAACTGATTTATAGTGTGCGTTACATGAAATCGGGTCATTTTTCCTAGGTTTGGGATAACAGAACTATTTTGCTCTGGGACCCCAAGGTCCCGTCAGTCAGTAACAGTACTTATTGAGTCAAGTTTGTTTTTGATCTGTTTTTGCACAATTAGTGACATAAGATATTTTAACACCAGCTAATAAATAGCAAGAGAACTGAGCAAGAGTAGAAGGGGCAGAGGGAAACTCACCATGCATTTGTCGGTTCCCGTCGATCAGTGGTGGAACCAGGGTGTTTTAGGGGGGGGGCACCCAATAGGTTGTTACGACAGAATTGTATGAGTATGAGAAGCAAGGTTAATTCACACAAACAGGCTGTAATTAATTAAATTCAAATCCTTTAGACCCGGTTAGGGGGCGCGCGCCCCCGTCTCCTGAATCTGTCACTGCTTTAGATTTTTATTGTTACCTTTTTTGTATCTTCTTGGAAAAATTACCTTTCTTGGCATTTCATTTCTTAGAAATATATTGGGCCCCTTTTCCCTCCTCAATTTTCATGAGTCTGCCATTTTGCAGGAGAATCCTTTGCTTAGAAAATCTTGTTTTTTATTTTATAATTCATTAATGTTGTTTTTAATAACTGTTTCGTCTTTTTTTTCCCTATATTATTTTGTTGTTTACTGCTGCACTTTTTATATTTATTCATTATTTCTTCATTTTTAATGTTTAGATATACTTACATATTATTATTTATTAAGCTTATTTTTTTATATTAATATTTCCCTATATATTTCTCTATCTTATTAATGTCATTTATTAATCTTATTTCTTAAAATCAATTTACAATATCATGCATTACCTTACCTTAATTGTTGTGTACATTATTACAAGGGTTTCTTACCTTGTACAAGATAGACTAGTGGAACCTGAACCTGTATGCATCCCTTGTGTTTAGTTACAGAATGTCTTTTTTCAGAACATGAAGAAGAAAATAGCCCCAGAAAATCTTTCAACTTTATTAGACGAATTTCCTTCTGACTATGACTCGGATACAGAATTAGAGTCAGATTGCGACCTCTCCGATGATCAAGGCGTCTTGCCTGAGTCTAGCCTCAGCATTGAAGTGCTGGATGCAGTTTTAATACCAGAGATTGGTTCTGAAGAACCAAAAAGTAATACAGCAGCACCTAACTCCAAATTGCTCCCAAACAGCCGAGCTCAAACCATACCACTGGCCAGTCCAGTTGGTACTAATTTTGTTAGGAACCCTGCAAAGCTTACCATAAGAGCTGTTAGATCTTCAGCTGTCACATCTATCTTCTATTGCCATGAAAACTGCAAACGAAAATTCTTCTTTCGATATGCTTTTACCCAAATGGAAGAAGCGAATTTTGGCAGCCCCAACTATGGGAACGTTTTCGGAAGAAAGTCGACCAAAATGTGACTTTTTTGAAGATTGTAGCACACCAACAGACTTCTTCCTTCGGTTGTGGAACAGGAAGTTACTAGATCAGATTGTTGAGCAAACTAACCTGTACTCCCAGCAAAAGATAGATAAATTGGCTTCTGCCAAGATCTTCAAACCCTTAAACGTGACTGAACTCTTGGGTTTCCTACGCATCAACATAATCATGCCATGCCATACAGTCCCAGACATGAAAATGTACTGGGAGAGCTCTGACGATGTACAGGTCCCAGCTATATGTAAGAGCATGACTAGAAACAGATTTTGCCGAATTTGACGATTTATCCATCGCAATGACAACCATGCAATACTCGAAGGGTGTAAGGACAAGCTATTCAAGATTTGACCGTTGATTGAAAAGCTGAACACATAGTTCTCAGGTGCTTGAAATAAGGCAGAGGCTCTCTCAGTTGATGAGAGTATGATATTATTTAAGGGTAGATTCAGTATGAAGCAATATAACCCTTTGATACCCATAAACCGAGTATATAAAATCTGGTGCATTGCATGTATGTCTGGCTACATTTACAGATTTGAAATCTATCAAGGAAAGAAAGAAGAAGCATCCGTACAGGTGCAATTGGGATTGGGAGGGAGAGTAGTTGTCGAATTAACTGCTCCCCTCGCGTCCAAACACCACATGGTGTATTTTGACAATTATTTCACTTCGATTGGATTATTGTACTACTTGAAAAAAAAGGTATTCGTGCGTGTGGGACAATAAGGAACACAAGAAAGCACTTCCCTGAGCTTATAGAGGACAAGAAGATGGAGAGAGGTGATTCAGATTGGCGAGTTTCTCAGCAAGAAATTGTTGCATTGAAGTGGAGAGACAATAAAAGCGTCTTTTTGGCGTCCAATTGGCACTCAACTGAGATGACGACAATTACTAGGAAGAAAAAGGATGGAACCAAATTGACCTTATCTGGTCCAAAAATTGTCAGCGATTATAACAAATACATGGGAGGGGTCGATCAGGCTGACATGTTGCGTGGAATTTACGGATACAATCGAAAGTGCTATAAGTGGTGGCATAGGTTGTTCTTTGGTCTTTTGGACATGACTATCACAAACACATATACTTCTTATCTAGTAAGGAATCCAGAAGGGGAAAAAATCCCACTGATAGACTTAAGAAGAAGATTAGTCAGAGGTCTAATACAGTTATCCTTGAAGCCACCTATTGAAACGACAAGGGGACGCCCTCGTCTCCTGTAGTGACTGATAGAAATCAGAACATGAAAAGAAGGAAGGGACCTTTCAGTTTAACGGATGATGTTCGTCTAGGGAATGTTGGAACACATTTACCAGTCTGGTCAGCTGAACGCTCCACGTCTCGTTGTGAAATCTGCGCAAGTAAAAAGAAGGAATCTCATCCGAACAGTTATTGTCGATCTTGTGGGGTTTTTCTATGCTGCAACAAGGAAAAAATCTGCTTTCTTGAGTATCACACAAAGTAAAGTTAAAATGTTTGAATAAATATTAATTTTGGATGATAAGCTGTTGTAAAGCATCATTCTTTTAATACAATAATAATTTTCAGCAAATGTGTATTTGGTAGCTAATAGACTGACGGGATCTGGAGATCCCATTTCGCTGTGGAACGAATGGTAAGAAATGGGTGTTTGGAAAAATATCTAAAAATAATAAAAAAATAGTGTCAACAAGTTTCGAACTGAAAAAAAAATATTTGTCATCAAGAAATAAATGCGGTCCTGAAAGAGTTAATTAATCTTACGAATAGCAAAGGGTATTAACTTGAAACGTTCAGAGCCACTTTAGCTACTAATAATTTGACTATTACAGCGACTACTTGCGACTTCTACTACAGCTATTAGCGAACGTGACTCTGACTACTTGTGACTGATTGCAACTATAAATACTCATTATTTTGACTCAAAATAATTGATTCCAAAATGATCGAAGGGCAACCATTCCCCATTAAACGCCCTTCCTAGTTACACTTTCTCCAAAGACATCCCATCAAAGTTTTGAGATAGCTATTTTATTCGGAATAGTCTATAGTTCAAATAACTACGCCTCTGGATATGGCATGCCCCTCAAAACCCCTTGGGCGAGGGTTTTGAGCTATGGAAGTTTCCTATCGTTCAATATAAAGATTGTTGTTAAACAAAGAGGGGGGAGCTCGATCCCAGGTCTCCAAAAGGGCTTCGGATACTAAGGTTAAACTGGCAAAAAATGTTAAAGTTGATGAAGAATAAATACAAAAAAAAACGCTATGTACATACTAGTTGTCAAAAGAGCGTATCAGTTATATCCTAGGAACAGCAAAGGATACTTGGTTGAGACTAGAAGGATGTGTGTAGGGGGATATTGAAAAGTGTTCGGAGGAAAGCCATTAGTTGTCAATATATATCAAGCTTGGAAAACCAAACATGCTATGTATATCCAGCTTGTTAAAAAGGTGTCTTCAATATCTCTGGAACAATTAACACTATTAAGTTGAAAACTTCAGAGAACATTGAGGAAGATGTTGAACTCCATCAAGAGATACTGTGTGTATGTGTTTGTGTGTCGGTGGTCAGAATGACGTATCTGCAGTCTCAGGAACGGCTAATAGTATCTAGTTGAAATTCTCAGGGAATGTTGAGGAGGTACTGAAATAAATCAAAAGACACTAATTAGATATAATAAATAGAGTTAGATTTTTAAATATTAAGCTGGAGACCTTCAAAGCCTGCAGAAATATTCAACATCAGAGGCAACGCTGTAGCGTTGCCTATAGTAAAGGCCATACGGCTCCAATGTTTTATTATTTATTATTTATTATTTTTTTTCCCAGAGGCACTTCATACGGAAGGGGTCGTCGTAGAAACTTCAAAGGGAGCTCATTCGATTGGAAATCGAGAATTCTAGTGCCCTTTTTAATAGTCGAAAATGATTGGAGGGCAACTAGCCTCCCCACACCCATCATTCCCCCAAACACATCCAATCAAAATTTTGAGATAGCCATTTTGTTCAGCGTAGTTGATTTCCAAATAGAAAATATTTTCTAGAGTAGGATACTCCCCCACAACCCTTAGGGCAAGGGTTTTAAGATATGCCCTGGGGGCATATAAGGTTTTTATAGAAGGCGTTGTCGTAAAAACTTCAAAAAAGGCTCATTCGATTGGAAATTCAAAGGGCTAGTGCCCTTTTTAATAGTCAAAATTGATTGGAGGGCAACTAGCCCCCCCCCCCCCCTACACCCATCATTCCCCCAAACACATCCAATCAAAATTTTGAGATAGCCATTTTGTTCAGTGTAGTTTATTTTCAGATAGAAAATATGTTTTTAAGGAGGACACTCCCCACAACCCTCAAGGCAAGGGTTTTAAGTTATACCCTGGGGGCATATAAGGATTTTATAGAAGGCGGTGTCGTAAAAACTTAAAAAAAGCTCATTCGATTGGAAATTCAAAGGGCTAGTCCCTTTTTAATAGTTGAAAGTGATTTGAGTGCAACTAACCCCCCTCACGCGCCCACCTTTTCCCCAAACACATCTAATCAAAATTTTGAGACAGCCATTTTATTAAACGTAGTTATAAGTTCTGGAAATTAGGTCTTTGATGATGATAATTCCCCCACAGCCCTCAGGGAAAGGGTTGTAAGTTATGCCCTGGGGGCATATAAGGTTTTGTATAGACAACATTGTCGTATAAACTTCAGAGAGGGCTCATTTGATTCGAAATTGAAAGTTCTAGTTCACTTTTTAAGCGTCAAAAGATATTGGATGGTAACCAGCCTCCCCCCCCCCCCTAAACCCTATTTTCCCAAATACATCCAGTAAAAATTTTAAGATAGCTATTTTGTTAAAAATAGTTCAAGGATCATATAATAAAATTCCGGTATTGACACAACCCACCAGGGCCCAGAGGCAGGCGTTATAAAATATGCCCTGGGGGCATATATGAGTCTTATGGAAGGGATGCTCGTATTAACTTCAAATAGGTATCATTTGATTGGAAATTGAAAGTTCTAGTTCACTTTTTAAGAATCACAAGAGGTCGGAGGGAAACTAGCCCCCCTCCCTCCACGCCCTTTTTTCCTCAAACCCATCCAATAAGAACCTTGAGATAGCTTTTTTTTAATATAGTTCAAAGACCATATAACAAACACTTAGGGGTCAACACAGCTCCCCAGGGCCCTGAGGGCAGGTGTTGTAAGTTATGCCCTTGGGAAATATATGGTTCTTTTTGAAGGGATGCTCGTAAAAAATTCAGAGATCGCTCATTTGATTAGAAATTTAAAGTTCTAGTTAAGTTTTTTCGAGTCAAAAGATATTGGAGGGCAACTAGCCCCCCCCCCCCCCCACGCCCCTTTTCCCAAAATGCAACCATTAAAAATTTTGAGATAGGCATTAAGTTAAAAATTTCTCAAAAATCAGATAACAAAAACTCAGGTGTCGTCACAATCCCCCAGGGCCCGGTGGCAGGCGATGTAAGTTATCCCCTTGGACATAATTGCTCGTATGAAAGGGATGCTTGTATAAACTTCAGAGAGGGCTCATTTGATTGGATATTGAAATCCAGCCCTTTTTAAGAGTCAAAAGTGATCAGAGGGCAACTGGCCCCCCAAGCCCTCTTCCCCCAAAAACATCTGATAATAAATTTGAGGTAGCCATTTTGTTAAAAATAGTTCAAAGATCATAGAACAAAACTGCTTTACGAGTAGAAT